>NW_026014659.1:277500-327500 GCF_020379485.1 Brassica napus
GTATCTGTGGTCTACGACACATAGCACCACACACTTCGTCATGACTCTTAGCCAATCTAAGCTATCAACACCAAGGTTGATATCTAGAAGCATCACATCAAAATTCTTACTCCAGCAACATGACTATCCATACTAGTGTTCGGCCATCGAACCATCGTCATGAAACATGATACGACCACTAGACTTGATAAGCCATCGTCCACTTAGCATGTACTGATATAACCGGCCTTCCATTGCCATCATGTGGGTCTACGCCCTACATGAGGCATATGGTGCCTATCCTACTCACCAACCCAAGGTTGATCGTAAGATATCCCACTTAGCTTTTGCGGCTAGAACCATCCATCCATTGACCATGGATTATGGTTCATACATCAATCATGTTGTACAGATTGCCCTATCCTTAAGGCCTTCGCTATTTCCTTACAATCATGTATTGACCTGTAGGACAACCTATTTCCATCATGTGGGTCCACGCCTAACATAATGCATGTGGTTTCCTTGTGACCATCGAACCACTCGTACCCTTTTCGGTCCCGCTCTGTTCGTACCCTTTCAGTTCCGACCCGTTTGTACCCTTTCGGTCATGAACCATTCACATCCGATGGATCATGATACGTTCGTACCTCTTGGATCACGACACGTTCGTACCTCTTGGATCACAACACGTTCGTACCTCTTGGATCATGACATGATCGCAGATCTTGGATCACGATACATTGCATCCTTGGGATCACGATGCACCCTTTGGTCATTGGTACCCTTTGGTCCTCGTACCCTTTGATACTTGCAACCCTTGGTATCTCATACCTTTTGGTTACTTGCATCCTTTGGTATCTCACAACCTTTGGTAACTCATGACCCTTGGCAACACGCAACCTTTGGCGACTAGTACCCTTTTGATCAAACCTATCCACTATGGTTAGCAATCAATGTAACCAACCATGACCCCAGGGTCTATAACGTGGTAATATGGTTAACTATCACGTTCCGTATATATATATATATATATATATATATATATATATATATATATATCATATAGACATAATAATATAAAGAGACAGAGATAGAACCACTCACAGCCGCGATAGCCCTTACCGATCGGTCAGTCCGTCTCTCGGCTAACCACCCTTGGACCCTTGGTCCTTGGCGCCTATTTCCCTCCAGGAATAGGTCTTCCTATTGGCCTTAGTGACTTATAAAAGCAACGGCCTCATATGGCTAAAGCCATACTCACCATGAACCGGATCGTGCGCTTATGGCTTTGATCCTGGATTATGCCCTTCCGGCTTGGATCCTCGTTTCTCATTGGGGGATCCCTTTGTTTAGGACGTATGTCTTTTGTCTCAGACAGTATGAGACTGAATGAGAATGAATTCATAATCCCTGGACGTCCTCCCCTTTATATATAGAACCAAAGTTCATGTGCAAAGAGTCACATCCCTTCGAAGCATCCTTTTGGGACAGATCTTGGCCATCGATTACAATCAATGGTCCAGATCGTACCTGTTCAGAAATAGAAGGTTTCAGACCTTATAGGCACGTCCAACCCAAGACAAGACCTGGTACCCAAGCCCACGGCCTGCCCACAAGAGCCCAACGACTCATGGACTACATGGCCGGACCTCATGGTCCGCCACTGACCCGGACCAGGACCATCGGCCCAAGACTCGAACAGTCCGTCGAGCTGAGATGAGCTGACTCCCAGCTTCCTCAGCTGAGTGAGATAGTAGTCCAGCTAGTTGAGCTGATTTAACTTGGAACGAGCTAGGCTGAGCTTGACCGAGCTACGTCTAGCTGATCGAGCTTCTCGTAAGCATCGCCCAGCTTCTGTACAGCTTATCCTAGCTGACTTCTTTCTCTTATAAGGTTAAGTCTCAGCATCCTCACGTCCTTTCTATCTTGGCCATGGAACGCTATCCTTAAGGTCTTAAGACCGGCTGGTACGTTTCCCTCGAACCATGGCCGTCCCGACAATCCTATCCAGGATTGGGGGCGTGATAAGTCTCCCCCACTTGAAATGGATTCGTCCTCGAATCCGGTTATGATTATACCTTGTCTTAAGACAAAATATTCCAACCGAACTTATTCTAGTCTTGATCAGGGAATAGAACAAGCCTGATTCAGAACAACAAAAACCACTTCGATGATCAAATTCCTTTGACCATCGTTGTACAAGTCTCCCTTACTTAATAAGGATTTAACCACAAACAATCCTATCAGGGGTCCTTATGGTTTTGCTTATGGCACCCTTACTGGGCTACTTCGACCACAGTCGAGGGTCCATCAAGCATTCATTCAAGAGATACTTGTAATTCCATCCAAAGACATTCCTTGTGTCACTAGACGAACTCTCCAGGTTGCGGTCCTAGTATCCAACAAGTCTATGTCTTTCTTTTGAATATCATCTTCTTCAGATTTTATTCTATCTCTGATCATAGTCCACGACTAGATCATAACAAGTCCCTAGGACATGCTGCATACTCGAGCCTTAGTAGATTTGGCCAATCCCCACGCCACTCGATGTACCAGTCAAGTCCTCACGAACTCGTTCCAATCTTTATGCTGCTCGTCCTACAACGAGTCCTAACAGATTGTTATGGTTCTTTTGTCCTTTATGGACAATAAGGTTCATGACCTCAGCCAGAACGTACGGGATCATCCCCTTAACCAGCCGCAACCTTTTCAGGCTTGGCCACATTGCGATCTTAGTCCCTCCAGACTATAAACGCCTCAGACTTGACCTCTGCCCTTCACTGGACTTTGTCATAATTCGATCCTGGTCCATTTATGGACGTGATCGTATTCCAGTCCTGGTCCACTCAGGGGCTCGACTGTTTCACCCCGACCATAGGTCCATCTCCGAATAGGTCGTGGCCTGATCCTCATCCCTTACTGGACTTGATCATTCTCTTCTCAACCTTAGGTCAATCTCCGACTTGGTTGTACTGTGACCATGGTCCTCTCTCGGACGTGGTCGACTTCAGCTCGGCCATCTCGGCAGGAGCCATCAGAAACAGACTCTAGGACAGCGGAGCTGCCCCTGGTTCCAGTTCAATCATAAACGGGTCCTCAGACAGATCTTTCAGATTAACAAAATTTGCCGCGCTCCATAATGTTAATTGTGGTCAAAAATACTTCACAATCCCGTCTAAGCATCTGATCCACACGGAATGCTGACACCACTACTTTCCTTAAATCCGGACTCAGACATTGGATCTCGACACCAACGAGATTTGTTGGGGTCAAAAACGGTTACGACAAATTTAACATTCAAAACGTCCGAGGAGGAAAATAAGAATTTCTCCGAAGAGTATTTTTCGAAATAGACTCTTTCTTACGAAAAAGATTTAGGGAAGAAAGAATCGAGATGTCCGACGAAAAGCTCAAAACAGGTCGCTACGTAGCGACCGAGCGATCGTCCCGCTCGGTCGCTACGTAGCGACCAAGCTTGAGCCAAAGCTCGGTCGCTACGTAGCGACCGAGCGATCGTCCCGCTCGGTCGCTACGTAGTGACCAAGCTCAGCCAAGCTCGGTCGCTACGTAGCGACCGAGCTCGAGCCAAAGCTCGGTCGCTACATAGCGACCGAGCGATCGTCCCGCTCGGTCGCTACGTAGCGACCGAGCTCAGCCAAGCTCGGTCGCTACGTAGCAATTGAGCGCTCGTCCCGCTCGGTCGCTACGTAGCGACCGAGCGATGGTCCCGCTCGGTCGCTCCGTAGCGACCGAGCTCAAGCCAAACCTCGGTCGCTACGTAGCGACCGAGCACTCGTCTCACTCGGTCGCTGCGTAGCGACCGGGCTCGAGCCAAAGTTCGGTCGCTGTGTAGCGATTGAACCTTTCCGAACATCGATACGACACCAGTCCATGCATTCTCGTCAAACCTTCGAATGCTATCTCCCGAAGACCGTAGCAAGCTCAGTCCATGTTTCCCGCTATTCTAATTCATCGATCAAACTTTGCGGATTAGAAACTGCGGATAACTCGTAGTAAACGTGTCGAGTCGGAAGACGGCCCAAAAGGACCTAAAACACGATTCGAAGCCTATCCTACGATTTTACTAACCAAAAGCCCGTAAACCACAGCATGGTTTACGCTTGGCCCACAAGGAAGGATAAATGTCAAGTTTCCGCGGATAAATACGGAAGTTTTGAAGATAATTATAAAGATCGGGAAAAATGGAATATCTCCATTTTTATGCTATGACGGCTTAAGGGCAGAAGAGTAAAAGCTTAAACCGACCTTGGAGCTAGTATATAAGGAGTCCTAGGCGAGGAGCAGAGGGGATAACTTTTTCAGAGAAAACTTAGCACTTAGAGCAATTTAGGCAATTTTCCGTTTTTGTTATTTCGAGCTGCGACTCAATTAGGTTTAGCCGTCTTAGGGTTGCTAGAACTAGGAATCTCGCCGACAGCTCTCGAGCCCAGGCTTATACCTTGTTGTAACGCTCATACGCAGATTCGGAATAAGATCTACTTTGCTCTCTTTTTGATTTCTTATTTTTATCGTTGTTATTCTCGTGTTCTGATTGCTTGACGTGTGGTAATTAACAGATATCCGGGTCCTCTGGGAAACTAGGGTTTTCTTAGTTTCCTTATATAAACGGAAATCGACAGTGTGAATTTCGGTTCCCACAGTTTGGCGCTAGAAGGATGGGGACTTACGGATCAATCTAACCAGCAAAAGCCACTCAACGATCAGGAACGATATGCGAGATTCGACGTGCGCGAACGTCATCTCATTCAAGGGGGGAGAAACGATCGATCGAGCCAAACCTTGAAACGATCTCCTTGTTATCAAGTTGACGATTCGAGATATCGACGTCGCTAGAGTACTAATCGATACCAGAAGCTCGGCCGATATCATCTTCAAAGACACTCTTGAAAAGATGGGGATCAGTCAATCCGAGATCGCGAAATACCCAAGCCCACTGCTAGGACTTTCGGGGGAAACGACCATGGCCTATGGATCGATTAGACTCGCTGTCAAAGCCGGAACCGTGACGAACATCACAGAGTTTCTAGTCGTTGACCGCCCCGCATCTTACAACGTTATCATGGGGACGCCATGGCTGAACACCATGCGCGCAATCCCATCAACCTACCATCTTTGTCTCAAGTTCCCGACCCCTAACGGAGTCGAGGTAATCTGGGGAAATCCAAGAGTTTCGCAGGTTTGTTTCGCCGCGGAACTAAAACGAAAGAGACCGATCCTCGAAATTACTCCTAAGAAAGCGGAGAAAAAGACCTCCAGCAAAGATACGCGAAGTCAGGATTCAGCGGAATTCTTCTGGCAATCTCGTATCATCGCAGCTCTAGATGAAAAACGCGAGCCAACATGTGAACCCGTGGTAACGATCTGTCTCGACGAAGCCTTCCCAGAACGCTGCGTCGAGGTTGGAGCCAATCTCCACGAGCCTTTAAGGACAGAACTCATAACCTGTCTTAAAAAGAACCTTAATACTTTCGCATGGGCTGCGGAAGATATGCCAGGAATCGACATTAACATGTCACGAGCTGAATATCGACCCAACGTTCAAACCCGTCAAACAGAAAAGACGGAAGCTGGGACCCGAACGTGCTGCCGCAGTAAACGATGAGGTCGAAAAATTGCTTAAAGTTGGGTCGATAACGGAAGTAAGATACCCGGACTGGCTCGCCAACCCCGTAGTAGTCAAAAAGAAAAACGGGAAGTGGCGAGTTTGCGTAGATTTTACCGACCTAAACAAGGCATGTCCAAAGGATAGCTTCCCTCTACCACATATCGATCGATTGGTAGAAGCAACAGCGGGCAACGAACTCTTATCCTTCATGGATGCCTTCTCAGGTTATAATCAAATTAGGATGAATCCCGACGATCGTGAGAAGACTGCGTTCATTACCGATCGCGGAACTTATTGCTATAAGGTAATGCCCTTCGGCCTCAAAAACGCTGGAGCAACTTACCAACGACTCGTGAACCGAATGTTCTCCAAACAACTCGGAAAAACGATGGAAGTTTATATCGACGACATGCTCGTCAAATCCCTCAAAGCAAGAGATCACGTGTCACATCTCGAAGAATGCTTTGCACAACTAAACTCCCACAACATGAAGCTCAACCCGACGAAATGTAGATTCGCCGTGGCATCAGGAGAATTCCTCGGCTACTTGGTCACCAACCGCGGCATCGAAGCAAATCCAAAACAGATCAACGCACTAATCGAGATGGCTTCACCAAAGAACAAGCGGGAGGTCCAAAGACTGACCGGCAGAATCGCAGCACTTAACCGATTTATTTCACGATCAACAGATAAGTGCCTGCCCTTCTACGACGTCCTGCGAGGAAATAAAAAATTCGAATGGTCGGAAGAGTGCGAAAACGCCTTCCAACAGCTGAAGCGTTATTTAGCTACTCCTCCAGTCCTCGCAAAACCCGTGGAAGGGGAGCCTTTATTCTTGTACATCGCGGTGTCGGCAACGGCCGTAAGCGGAGTCCTGATCAGGGAAGAACGCGGAGAGCAGAAACCTATTTTCTACATAAGCAAAACCTTGCTGGATGCCGAATCTAGATATCCGTTGATGGAAAAATTGGCATGCGCGGTCGTAACATCGGCCCGAAAACTAAGACCATATTTCCAATCCCACACGATTGTCATCCTCACGACTTTTCCCTTACGGACAATTTTGCATAGCCCAAGTCAATCAGGACGATTGGCTAAGTGGGCGGTCGAGTTGAGCGAGTATGACATCGAATACCGACCAAGGACGAGCGCAAAATCACAAGTGCTCGCAGACTTCCTGGTCGAACTTCCAACGGGAGCAATAACCAATGAGGAACCAAATTCCACCTGGCTCCTCCACGTCGACGGATCCTCATCCAAGCAAGGATCGGGTATCGGGATCCGTCTCACATCTCCAACGAGCGAGATCTTGGAACAATCGTTCAGGCTGGAATTCCATGCCTCAAACAACGAGGCCGAATACGAAGCGTTAATCGCAGGTCTACGTTTGGCTCACGGCTTAAAAATACGCAATCTCCATGCCTACTGCGACTCCCAGTTAGTGGCCAGTCAATTCAGCGGAGAGTATGAAGCCAGAGACGAACGGATGGACGCGTACCTCAAACTGGTCCAGGGTCTAGCTCAAGACTTCGACTGCTTCGCCCTTACCCGGATCCCCCGTTCCGAGAATGTCCAGGCGGACGCCCTCGCGGCCTTAGCATCAAGTTCCGATCCAGGACTCAAAAGGGTAATTCCGGTCGAATTCATCGAACATCCAAGTATCGGACCACCAGTCGTTGTCAATCTCATAGAGGGTCAAGACGACGAGGAAGAAGAAATTACGGTACCACCACCATCAGAGCAATCTGATTACGGCTGTGATACCCCATGGCTTCAGGCGATTCGAGACTACATTATCGACGGGCAACTGCCCGCCGAAAAATGGGCAGCTCGCAAGATCCGAACACAGGCCGCACGCTACGTGACAGTGGACGGCGAAATCTACAAATGGAGATTCTCCGGACCACTCCTGACGTGCCTGGAAGGAGAAAAGGCGAGGAAAGTAATGGAGGAAATACATTCCGGCTCATGCGGCAACCATTCCGGCGGAAGATCACTAGCCGTGAAAATCAAACGCCACGGATACTATTGGCCAACAATGATCGGAGATTGCGAGAAATTCGCACGAAAATGCGAAAAATGCCAACGGCATGCGCCAACTATCCGACAACCGGCCGAAGTTCTTTCCTCCATCACATCGCCTTATCCCTTTATGCGCTGGGCCATGGATATTGTCGGACCTCTGCATAATTCAAAGCAAAAGCGCTTCCTTCTAGTCCTTACCGATTTTTTCTCAAAATGGGTAGAGGCGGACTCGTACGCAAGTATAAAAGACGTCCAAGTCGAGAATTTCGTATGGAGAAACATCATCTGTAGGCATGGAGTTCCTTACGAAATCGTAACCGATAACGGGTCTCAATTCATTTCCACCCGATTCGAGGCATTCTGCGAAAAGTGGAAGATACGACTCAACAAGTCAACTCCCAGATATCCGCAGTGCAACGGACAGGCTGAAACAATCAACAAGACCATTCTCGACGGACTGAAGAAACGCTTGGAGGCCAAAAAAGGTAGATGGGCCGACGAACTCGAGGGAGTCCTCTGGTCTCACCGTACCACCCCAAGGCGAGCAACGGGAGAAACTCCCTTCGCCCTGGTATACGGCACGGAGTGCATGATTCCCGCAGAAGTAGAATTTCCCGGTGTTCGAAGAAGGTTCTTACCTGAACGAGAGGAACTCAACAATGCTATGCTCTTGGACGACCTCGACCTCATTAACGAACGCCAGGATCGAGCGCTCATCCGAATTCAAAACTACCAGCACGCCGCTGCGAGATACTATAATTCCAACGTACGGAATCGTAGGTTCAATCAGGGAGATCTGGTCCTTCACAAAGTCTTCCAAAACACCACTGAACGAAACGCGGGAAAACTCGGAGCAAACTGGGAAGGTCCCTATAAAATCGAAAAAGTCGTCCGACCAGGTTCTTACGAAATAGCCAACATGCAGGGCATAAAAATCCCTAGAACCTGGAATGCGATGCATCTCAAAAAATACTATCACTAAACAAACCAACTCGCAATCACTGAACTACGAGACGGCTTGATCTCCGCAAGGAGTACGTAGGCAGTTTGCCGAAAGGCAAATTCAGCTGTCCCCCCTCATTAAAAAAGGGGGGGAGTGGGTACGTATACTCGTATACTCCCAAAAAATCGAAAAATTTCTTACCACACTTTTGGTGTTTTCGACTTATCAAAACATCCTCACCCGCGAAATCGCAACGAGGTCTTCGGAAATCAGTCGGCCGCTTGGGAGAATCAACCTTTAGCATCGCGAGACGTCGCAAAAAATGCCTCAAAGTTGGTTTCTTCCGAGCAAACGAAATCTCCGCAAAAAGACACATACATGCACACATTAACATTTATTTTGCGCAAAATAATCAAAACAACGGCACACGCCACCAAGTCCGATGCTGATCACATCGAACTCACAAACGTCCTAAACAGACATAGACATCTCACGGAGATGACTCTCTTACATCCGACACAAGGATAATAGCGCTATAAAAGAAATCCGAAATTTTGGTCTAGCACTTCCGGTCTCCGGAGAGATGCTCGATTCGTATCAAACAAGTCATATAAGCCGAGAACTTTTCGCGGACTTTACATCGATACGAATCAGGAAGAAATCGCGACAGGAAAAACGATAGCCGGTTAGTCACCGCACAATCCTTAAACCGAAAGTAAACCTAGGTCTTGCCCTAAACCCAGCGCACTGGTCTCTAACATCTCAAAGGCATGATATCGAAAGATAGGAGATTCTTAAACCACGCCTCTATGTTTACGTTCGATACCTTCAGCACCCCCGCAGAGTTCACATCTCGCGGAAGAACTCTCGAAACAGGTCTCGAATAAAACATTTCACAATCGAAGAAGGATATGAGACGACAACTCATCACCTTCCTCCCCACTATTCACAAATTCATAAAAAGCGTTATCCGATTATCATACCATAAAAAGAAAGCCGCGGAGCGGCAGGGATTCAAAGCCACACACGGCCAGTCCCGAAATACAAACAAGGCCATTCAAGGCCGAAACATAAAAACATAAAAAAAATCTCTCGCAAGAGATCTAACCAAAGTCACCCTCAGAACTTACGCCCCCTCTTCACCCGCTGCCTCGTCCGAGCCTGGAGCCGCGTCACTTCCGTTCTCTCCGACCATCGGGTCTTTCCCCTCTGGGTCTTCTGAACACGTCGGAAGGAAGCACGCGGATTTCAGGTCGGCCAAGATAAGATCGAAATCTCCATCCTCGGCCGCCATATCTCCCTTGCAGCCGGACAACCGGGCCTCTTCGGCCTCCAAGGTCGGGGGAGTCTCACTTTGGAACGACCGAACTACGGCCATCCCGCCCTCAATCGTCGCCAAAGCGAAATCCCTGCTCCGGATACACTCGAGGGAACCCAGGGAAGCAGAAATCTTCGCCAAGCGAGCTTGAAACTCCGCGCGCTAGTCCAGCATCACTCTCGATCTGACGCTGGAGTTGACGCACCTCCGAGGATTTGGCCTTCCTGGCCTTCTTTTCCTTAAGCAAGGAACTCGCCGTCTTCCCAAGGTCCCTCTCAAGCTCTCCTATCGCAACCTCGAGTTTCGACACTTTCGCAGAGTGAGATTCCTCGACAGCCGTCAACATAGCCTCGGTTTCGGACCATCTGCCCTGAAGCTCCACCAACTCCCCGGAAAGGCGACTGGTCTCAGAACCACATTCGCTGATCATCCCATCGATCAACGATATGAACTGCGAACGGTAAAAACTGGTTAGACAAAGTCCCTGAAAAGAATGCACGAAAGACGATCGAGAATTCAAACAAGAAACAAACCTTTCCGCGAAGTCCCGACGCTAGGCTCGACCCACCTCGCTGTGAAGTCTCCCCGTCACCGCTCTTGGCAAGTTTCCTCCTCCGACTCTTAGGCTGAGTAGCCAGGACAGCGCTAGGAGCACGCAATGCCAGAACGATTTCTTTTCTGGCTGGAGGCGGAGGCATAGAGTCAGCGGCTTTCTCTTTGTCCTCGACGAGGATCGGAGACGTGGAAGATCCCGCAGGTAGGACTTGCGGGAGAGGAGCCGCGACGTCGGTCCCATGACACGGGGCAACGACCTGCGCGGAAGAAGACGGAAACTCGGAGCCAGTTTGAGCTAGTTCTTTCTCGGCTTGACGACGAACTAGTTTCTCTCGGAAAGAAAGATGACCGGCAACACAAGCCGGCACTTCCGCCGGAGAAGTTGGAATCGGAGCCGGAGAAGTGGCCTCACCCATCTCGACGTCGGAATCTTTCTTATCACCTTGGGAGGAAGACATTTGAGAGAAAAGTTATGAAACTAGAGAGGTTTTTGAAGGAATGAAGGAGGGAAGGTGTGAAGAAAATGAATGACAAGAGCTCACTACTTATAGAAGTATGGGTTCGGAATGTCGTCTCGACAACTTTTTTCCGCGGAATTTTAAATGTAAATTTCGTCCAATACACTTAACCTTGTCAAAGTCATCTATCCGCCTGCTAGAGTCACAACTCTAACGGGCTGGGGGGCTAACTGTTGGGGTCAAAAACGGTTACGACAAATTTAACATTCAAAACGTCCGAGGAGGAAAATAAGAATTTCTCCGAAGAGTATTTTTCAAAATAGACTCTTTCTTACGAAAAAGCTTTACGGAAGAAAGAATCGAGATGTCCGACGAAAAGCTCGAAACAGGTCGCTACGTAGCGACCGAGCAATCGTCCCGCTCTGTCGCTACGTAGCGACCGAGCTCGAGCCAAAGCTCGGTCGCTACGTAGCGACCGAGCTCAGCCAAGCTCGGTCGCTACGTAGCGACCGGGCTCGAGCCAAAGTTCGGTCTCTGTGTAGCGATTGAACCTTTCCGAACATCGATACGACACCAGTCCATGCATTCTCGTCAAACCTTCGAATGCTATCTCCCGAAGACCGTTGCAAGCTCAGTCCATGTTTCCCGCTATTCTAATTCATCGATCAAACTTCGCAGATTAGAAACCGCGGAAAACTCGTAGTAAACGTGTCGAGTCGGAAGACGGCCCAAAGGGACCTAAAACACGATTCGAAGCCAATCCTACGATTTTCCTAACCAAAAGCCCGTAAACCACAGCATGGTTTACGCTTGGCCCACAAGGAAGGATAAATGTCAAGTTTCCGCGGATAAATACGGAAGTTTTGAAGATAATTATGAAGATCGGGAAAAATGGAATATCTCCATTTTTATGCTATGACGGCTTAAGGGCAGAAGAGTAAAAGCGTAAACCGACCTTGGAGCTAGTATATAAGGAGTCCTAGGCGAGGAGCAGAGGGGAGAACTTTTTCAGAGAAAACTTAGCACTTAGAGCAATTTAGGCAATTTTCCGTTTTTGTTATTTCGAGCTGCGACTCAATTAGGTTTAGCCGTCTTAGGGTTGCTAGAACTAGGAATCTCGCCGACAGCTCTCGAGCCCAGGCTTATACCTTGTTGTAACGCTCATACGCAGATTCGGAATAAGATCTACTTTGCTCTCTTTTCGATTTCTTATTTTTATCGTTGTTATTCTCGTGTTCTGATTGCTTGACGTGTGGTAATTAACAGATATCCGGGTCCTCTGGGAAACTAGGGTTTTCTTAGTTTCCTTATTTAAACGGAAATCGACAGTGTGAATTTCGGTTCCCACAAGATCCCAGACAGATCAACAGAATTGCTGTGCTCCATAGTTGTAGTTGTGGTAAAAAAATACTTCACAACCCTGTCTATGCATCCGATTCACTTGGACTGCTGACACCCCTTCTTTCCTTAGAGCCGGACTCAGACTCAGACTTTGGTACTGGATCGGGTGAGGTCCAGTCTCCAATTGCACACGAACTTGGTGGCAATCTAGAGTGGCCCAATACTTTCCCAAAGAGATTCATGCATAGGATCATCTCATGATTCTGTAGGCGCGTGGATATTTTTCTCAATCAGATCTACAGGCAGATTTCTCTATTGGATCATCACCGGGATATTTTTCCTGAGCCCTAGTGAATGCATTATTTGCCCACCGGCTGCCCTCACTAGTCTCGAATCATCCCAGAACTCAGACAGAACAGACTCTTTCCGACCAGTCCCGGACTCACAAAACTATGTGTAGCCTCTGTGTCGAAAAGTATGTGTGTTTCCACACCACAAATCCACTTGTGGAAAATATCTCAGTTCATGACCAAACCACAAAGAACGTCCCATAACATCCCTCATGACGTCGCCAATCACTTAATACTTCCACTACCATTAGGTACCTAGATGAGTAGGATTTCGGTTCGATCACATATTTGGAAAACGTCCCATACCATTCTCCAAAGCGTCTTACTATTGACAATGCTCACACCATTCACAACAGCAATTATAATATACTACAATCCCCATCATACTAAGATACTTAACATCATGTTCTTCCAATGATTGGAACGAACACCCTGAGTTTCCTCATTCTTTCTTTGGATGGATTCAGATTGGAATTGATTCATTCCATCTGACTCGATTAATGGAAACCTACCTTGACTTATACCGAGTCCTAACTGATCCATCTGATCAGAAGTCCCCTCGTGTACTGGTCATCTAGTGTCTCCCTTGAGTCAGATTTTAATATTGCATATGCTTTACTTATTATGAACGACCATCAAGGGATAACACTTTACTTCAGTAGAATGCTGCACGTTTATTTCAACCCAAGCCACTCTCTGGTCCATGTTACTTCCCTTTTTCAGGTCATCCATAAACAAGTCTTGCATTGCTTCCATCCCTTCCAACCCGTCTATTACTTCTAAATACTAGATCTACCAACCTTTCTGTTTTTAGGTTCTTGCCCTTGGAAAACGTATCTTGGCTAAGCCGGTTCATCTTAGAATTCCCACATTCACAAGCATGATACCCTAGCTTTCCTCAACTCTTTCTTGGCTCACCCAAACTAAGGTTTCATAGTCATCATAGTTTTGGAAATAATTTCGGTATGAAACTCATAATCTTAGAGCGTTGTCCTAAACAGGATCAAGCATGCTCTGATACCAACTTGTAATAGCCCGATCCGGCCGACAAGACCGTGGTCGAAGCCTTACATCGCTCGGTCCACTTCCTGGCCGAACCTCTTAATTTTTGCCCTTTATTTATAATATCGCCTAAAGGCAAGGGCTAACTTAAACCTTATCTAAAGTATTCCCTAGTCATTAATAGGTTAGATCCTTTCAACAGATACGCAGCGGATTATTCTCTAGTTAACCATTGGTCTAAAACAAATCTAACACTTGTCTGGTCGAATCACCTTAGCCTTGGTCAGCTTACTCAACTACCAATTAGCTTAAAGGTCAATCCTAAACCCAAACCAAGCCATACGATTCTGAAGTTCCATTCCCCTAAACCATTCTATCTAGATCTACATAAGTAAATGCTAGATCATACCTTTGCCACATCTATGGAGCTTATTAGCTCATCGGTCCCCCATTGACTCAAATTTCTCTTGCTTGACAGCTGAACCCCGATCACTCAATGATCTTACTTAAGGTCCTTATCGTGACTCCTGCATCAAACAACTCCCATAGGTACTTAGTCATTAAACCAACCATCCCCACATACATAAATAACCTTTGAGAAGTCTTTGAAAGGATAAGGGTTTGCATATGGCCTTTCTCGGCTCATGCACAATCCGAAATCCTTTTGCCTTATAGGCAATAGTACCAAGTCCATCTTCTGGACCGACAAAGCTCATTAGATCCTAAGTCAATCAACCAACCATCCTCACATGACTTGGAACCGATGAGTCTTCATCTGGCCTGACCGGCCTTGGGACTTCACCCAGACAACATATATGATTTGTTCATACCAACCGATGCATTAATTAATCAGGTTAGGACTGACACCTTGAACCATCATTCAGAGGTAACGTCGTCCATACTCAATCATGATCAGATCTTACACGGCCTTCCTTGAAACACTTAGGCTCAGTATCTATGGTCTACGACACATAGTACTAGCCACACACTTCGTCATGACTCTTAGCCAATCTCGAAGCTATTAACACCAACGTTGATATCTAGAAGCATCACATCAATACTCTTACTCCAGCAACGTGACTATCCATACTAGTGTTCGGCCATTGAACCATTGTCATGAAACATGATCCGACCACTAGACTTGATAAGCCATCGTCCATTTAGCATGTACTGATATAACCGGCCTTCCATTGCCATCATGTGGGTCTATGCCCTACATGAGGCATATGGCGCCTATCTTACTCACCAACCAAAGGTTTATCGTAAGATATCCCACTTAGCCTTCGCGGCCAGAACCTTCATCCATCAATCATGTTGTACGGATTGCACTAGCCTTAAGGCCTTCGCTATTTCCTTACACTCATGTATTGACCTGTAGGACAACCTATTGCCATCATGTGGGTCCACGCCCAACATAATGCATTTGGTGTCCTTGTGACCATTGAACCACTCGTACCCTTTTCGATCCCGTTCCGTTCGTACCCTTTCAATCCCAACCCGTTTGTATCCTTTCGGTCACGAACCGTTCACATCCGATGGATCATGATACGTTCGAACCTCTTGGATCACGACACGTTCGTACCTCTTGGATCACGACACGTTCGTACCTCTTGGATCACGACATGATCTTTGGCAACACGCAACCTTGGATCACGATGCACCCTTTGGTCCTCGTGTCCTCAAATCCATTGTACATGTATCAAAAGCGAATAAATCAGATACAAAGGATTTAAAATTCATGGAAAATTCAATGAATGAAAAGTTTGGACAGAAACTTCTTTTGATGTTTGAACTCGTTTCCCTCAGGTATGTGCGGTTTCATGTTCCACGAACACAAGTCCTTAGGCATTCACCAGGGCTTGCTCTCCTTGGAAACTGATCATGCTTATCATGTTCATTCAAAACAACTAGAGAAACCACATCAAATCTGCGAAAGAAATAATCAAAGGGTTTCTCTATCCTCATCATGAATGAAATCAAATTGATTTTTTGGCCTAAGCAATTTTGGTTCATTCCTTTTATTAAACCAAATATCTTTCAAACCACAGCTCAATGAAAACAATTCAAGAAAATGTTTAAGCAAACCGTTTTTCAACCAAGTAAGATTTGTTTTTGCTTAGAAATTCTCGGTTTTAAAACATTTTCAAGATGAGCAGAGACAATCAACCCGTGATCCTTACAGTGCTTTTGGTTTGGACAGGAGGTTGACTGAGGAAAGACCTTTGGTTCATTGAGGATCGGTTTTGGCTTAGGCCGCTCCTTTCTTGAGCCTCAATCTCCTTTAGAAGTCTGGTACTCGAGGATAGACAGACTGGAGAATCTCCGGTTTGGAAAATTCATAACTCCTTCCTCCGTGATGCTTTTCAAGTGATTCCAATCCTCAGTGAATCCTTGGTGAGTTGGATTTCCTTTGAAATTGAATTCATGACAAAAGACCTTCTGAATGTTGAGATATCCGTTTTTGACTGAACCCCTGTTGCTGGTATCTCCAAGGTAGACGGTTTGAACAAAGCTTCTCCAAATCTCAGGCTGTTGGGCACGGTCAATGCTTTCATTTCTCAGAGGCTCAACCTGTCTTTCCTGGATACTCAAACAAACAAGTGCGCTTGAAGTTCAAAAGACAAAGGGGCAGGAGTTGTGTCGGGATCAAAGCAAAGATGGCTCTCCATAGCGATGGATGTTATGTTTGTTGCTTCTTCATCAAAGACTGGACCAGGTTCATCCTCCTCATCAAAGATAGGATCTTGATCTTCATCAAAAAATATCCTAGTGTCAAGACATGGTCCTTGATGTGGTAAATCTAGTGGCTCTTCCTCCAAAACCTGTGGAGAGAAAACAAGACTACTCGGATGCTCCGGTTGCAAAATGGTTAGTTCTACAATTGCATGTTCAATATCAGTTGTAAAATCAGGTTCAAGAGAAGGAAGATCACAATTTTTCTCACAAGAAAACAAGCTTTCAATTGGCTCTTCATCATATTCATCATAGATGGGTAAAGAATCTGAAAAATCTTTCAACTCCTCAACATGGATTTCAGATTTACCTTTGGATTTCTTGCTGATGAATAAGGATGGCTCAGCTACAGGTGCACGTGTGGATATGCTCTTCTTATGGGTCTGGTTGACGTCCTTGAGGGTTTTCACCACTTCCTCCACAAAGTTACCACAAAACTCTTGGACATCAAACTGAAGCAAACATCTCTTTGGATCAGCTTCACCTTGGGACGACTTGAAAGGTTCATTGCACCTCCTGTTTGGCATATCTTGCACACTAACAAACTCATCAAAATTATTCAAAGAATATTTAAATGAAGATTGAGAGATAGTTTGTTGTGGGGATTTCTCCTTGCTACTTTCCCTTTGAAGACCAAACATCATAACCTGAAAATCTCAACACAAAATTAGAAAATAAAACCTCACTCTCTCAAGTGTTTAATCTCACCCACTCAAGTGTTTCTCTCAGATTTAGGTGATCACACACAAGTTTCTACTCAATTTTCTAAGAAGAACACATCAAAGAATCCCAATGGACAAAATCCAAGCAAACACAAGATAATTTTAAAAGAGAGAAAGATAAGAGATTTTGGTTTTGGGAATCCGTTTTAACCACCTCAAAGGCTGGATTTCTCCTCAGCCAGCAGGCTTTCTCTTCCACCACCAATCCCCAAATGAAAAACTTTTTTTTTATAGATAGAGGATGGTAATGAGGGGTCCGGATTCAAGATGGATAGAAGAAGAAGTGTTTATGATTTAGAAATGGAAGATGAGAAAGATGAATGATTTAGAAGATACCAAACGAGCGGCTCTGATACCACTTGAAGGACCCTAAGATCGGCTCACTCAAATGGATCAGATTTGGATATGAACTCCGGATGGAGAACTGGATGGATTGAAGGGTCGCACGAAGGTTGCGGAAAGGCCTTCGATATTCCCGACTCCAAATGGTGCTTGATATCAATCACAAGACCACCAAGTGAAGGATATCTGGTCGTTGCTTGATATGACTCACAAGACCAACGATTTGAGGAAGTGTTTACTTGGATATGACTCACCAAGAAACTAAGAACAAGTTCTAAACGAAGAACAAAGAGTTTAACTCAAACTTTAGACAAAATCGATTTCTGATTTATTAAAATGAAAGAGTTTCATACTTATAGAGTTTTGTAGATCTAGGAATTAAATAGAAAAGTAGATCTAGATCTAGATCTAGATCTAGTCATTAAACAAAATAAAGACAGATTATTAAATGTGACTGATCGGCTTCTGTCCAGGTTCGTTGTATCCTGAAGCAGGGACCGCGGTAAGGAGAAGGACGGATGTGGGACTGTCCGTATGAGCCACCATGTCCGGATCATGAACCAGACTGGACCAAGTGTGTCCTATGTCTTCAGAAAGGTGAAGGATCCTTGCCTTAGTGAAACTTGGCTCATCAAAGTGCGTGAACTGATCAAAAGGGTAGATCAGTCCACCAGTATGGGCCAATCGAGCCAAAACAGAGAAGTCTCGATCATTTTGTGAAACCTCATGATCCAAGTCAAGTCTGGCATGATCTTTCTCAAGTCTGAGATGATCTTTCTCAAGTCTGGCATGATCTTTCTCAAGTCTGGCATGATCCAAGTCAAGTCTGGCACGGTGAAAAACATGAACCCGGTTGAAATGTTCAGAACGTCTTGAACTCCATGATGAGCTGGTTCCATGTAATGATCCGTGGACTGCGGCACATCAACGAGTTCCAAAGGTTGTGAGTTGCCAAAGGGTGTAAGTAACCAAGCGTTACGGACGACAAGAGGTACGAGGACCAATAGGTACCAAGGACCGAAGGGGTGCATGTTCCAAACGGTGCCTGTTGAGACAGGTCGTGTCCGTTCCTTAGGGATCAGACCATGTCTTATCCGTCGAGACAAGTACACGGTTCGTCTAAGCCAGGGTAAGAGTCGCAAGGTCCGATCGGCCGTTTGGCCTACTCGGATTGGGTGTGAGGCTTACTCGGCCGTTGGATCCAGGCCCAAGGCCGGATCAGGTAAGAAAGTCCGTTGGGCCATGGAGCCGGACTTCATCTAGGCCGGTCGCACCTAGATTCTATCCGGATGGACGGATTGGTCTTCGGGACGATCCGGACTGTTCGTGTGTTCTGTTTATCTATCCTGGACTGTCTATCTGATTCTAAGTCAAGGGGTGGTTGGTTGAATGACTTAGGATTCGGTAGGCAGGGTTTATATATTTTTATAAGTATATTGTCCGAGGTTTATCTATGTTCTAGGAACCAAGCCAAGCATTGTAGAATCGACCAGTTCTATTTTCGGTTATGATTAATGCTTATCTGGTTGTGGTTTCAGGAACTAAGGATGGTTCTGGTCAAGCCAAGGAGCCGTGAAGGCTCGGTCAGTGAGAGGCTGTGTAACGTATGGTTAGATGATGCTAGGGATGAACTAGTGATTGTCTATGAAACGATTAAGAAGTTGTGTATCAGATCTCATGTTTCTAAGTAATACATTTTACACATTTATATTCCGCTGTGCTATCTGTTCAATTGTTTTAGAACCTCGGATTCGAACATGACTTAGTAAATGAAAGACATAAAATGAATCAAGCAAGGGATTGATTAAGTAGAAAATGGGCCCAGTTTCGTCGAGAGGCCGGATTCGGGTGTTACAGACCCGGACGGGATTCCGCTGGTTAAAGAGTTTGAGGATGTGTTTCGGGCACTACAGGGCATTCCCCCTAATAGGGCTGACCCGTTCATAATAGAACTAGAACCAGGGACGGCCCCAATGTCCAAAAGTCCATATCGTATGGCTCCGGCCGAGATGGCCGAGCTAAAGAAGCAACTGGAAGAGTTGTTGGACAAAGGGTTCATACGACCAAGTGTCTCGCCTTGGGGAGCACCAGTTCTTTTTGTGAAGAAAAAGGATGGTAGCTTAAGGCTGTGTATTGATTACCGAGGGTTGAATAGGGTTACTGTGAAGAACAAGTACTCATTACCCAGAATTGATGAGCTGTTGGATCAGCTCAAAGGGGCCAAATGGTTTTCCAAGATTGATTTAGCCTCAGGGTATCATCAGATCCCAATTGAGCCTAATGATATCAGGAAGACGGCGTTCCGGACCAGGTATGGGCACTATGAGTTTGTGGTTATGCCATTTGGTCTAACCAATGCACCAGCTGCATTCTTGGATGAATTTGTAATCATCTTCATAGATGACATACTTGTATATCTCAGGGCCGTACTAGGACGTTTGAGGGAACAGAAACTCTTTGCCAAACTAAGCAAGTGTAGTTTCTGGCAGAAGAGCATTGGGTTCCTCGGACACATTGTGTCTGATCAGGGCGTGTCAGTAGATCCAGAGAAGGTTCAGACTATACGAGATTGGCCGCAGCCTAGGAATGCTACTGAGGTTAGGAGTTTCCTAGGGCTGGCCAGCTACTACAGAAAGTATGTCAAGGGGTTTGCCAGTTTGGCTCAACCCATGACACGACTTACAGGCAAGGATGTGAAGTTTGCCTGGAATGAAGGGTGTGAGAAGTGTTTCTCAGCTCTAAAGGATATGCTGACGAATGCACCAATATTGGTATTGCCGGAGGCAGATCAACCTTATGTGGTCTATACGGATGCGTCCATCACTGGGTTGGGGTGTGTCCTGACTCAACATGGGAAGGTGATTGCTTATGCTTTGAGACAGCTGAGAAAGCATGAAGGGAATTATCCGACCCATGATCTAGAGATGGCGGCCGTGGTGTTTGCTTTGAAGATATGGAGATCGTATATGTACGGAGCCAAAGTCCAGATTCTCACTGATCATAAGAGCTTGAATTACATTTTCGCTCAGCCTGAGTTGAACTTGAGACAAATAAGATGGATGGAGTTTGTTGGTGATTATGATCTGGACATAGTATACCATCCAGGCAAGGCAACCTAGTGGCTGATGCCTTAAGCCGGAGACGGGCAGAGGTCTCGGCCGAAAGAGAAGTGGATGAACTATAAGGGATGGTTCGGTCATTACATCTAAATACCTTGGTTGGACGTGATGAGCCATTGGGATTAGAGGCAGTGAATCAGGCCGATCTACTTACCAGGATACAGCAGGCCCAGAGTTTGGATGAGAACTTGCAGAAAGTGGCTCTTAACGACAAGACGGAGTATCAGATCACAAGCAACGGAACAATCTTGGTGAATGGCCGAGTAAGTGTTCCAAAAAGCAAGGAGCTTAAAGAAGAGATTATGATTCAGGCTCATAAGTCAAAGTTCTCAGTCCAACCTGGGCTGAATAAGATGTATAGGGATTTAAAAAGGTACTATCACTGGGTAAGGATTAAAACAGATGTGGCCGAGTGGGTGGCGAGGTGTCCTACTTGCCAGTTTGTGAAGGCCGAACATCAAGTGCCCAATGGTATGCTCCAGAATCTCCCCATACCAGAGTGGAAGTGGGATCACATCACAATGGATTTTGTGACCGGTTTTCCTACGACCAGGAACCAAAAGAATGCGGTTTGGGTGGTGGTTGACAGACTAACCAAGTCGGCCCACTTCTTACCAATACAGAAAGGAGATGGAGTGGATCAGATCGTGAGGATTTACTTGGACGAGATTGTACGTCTGCATGGAGTGCCGGCTAGTATTGTCTCGGACAGAGACCCTAGGTTCACCTCTTACTTCTGGCAGGCTTTTCAAAAAGCCTTAGGAACAAGAATGAACATGAGCACAGCCTATCATCCTCAGACGGATGGGCAATCAGAGAGGATAATCCAGACATTGGGGGACATGTTAAGGGCCATGGTGTTGGATTGGGGCGACTCTTGGGAAAAGCATCTACCCTTGGTCGAGTTTGCCTATAACAACAGTTTCCATACTAGCATTGGGATGTCACATTATGAAGCACTGTATGGACGGCCTAGAAGGACGCCATTATGCAGGACGCCATTATGCAGGACGCCATTATGCTGGACCCAAGTGGGGGGGGAGGAGCATGTTGGGTCCTGAGATAGTGGAAGAAACCACTGAGAAAATAAGGTTCTTAAAGGAGAAAATGAAAGAAGCACAGGATCGTCAAAAGAGTTATGCAGATAGACGGATGAAACATCTTGAGTTTGAAGATGAAGACTTGGTCTATCTCAAGATGATCACATTCAAAGGAAGGGCTAGAGTTTCTGGCAGAAGAAAACTAGACCCTAGGTACTTGGGTCCATTCAGAATCATAGAAAGAGTTGGGGAGTTGGCTTATAAGTTGGAACTGCCACCAGCCATGGATGCGTTCCATAACGTGTTTCATGTGTCCCAACTCCGAAAATGTTTGTCTGATCAGGACATAGTACTACCCGAGATCCATACAGATTTGGGTAAGAATCTGACTCTAGAGACGAGGCCGGTCCTCATAGTGGATCAAACAGAAAACACAACAAGGAAGAAGACCATTCCCATGATCAAGGTCGTGTGGGAATACAATGGCAAGGATGAAATCACTTGGGAAACAGAGGTCGTGTGCTGACGGACACACACGGACAGCCATGGACATTATGTGTGTGCTGACGGACAGCCACGGACGTCCTGTGTGTGCTGGTGGACACCCACAGACGTCCTGTGTGTACTGAACAGACAGCCCATGTGGGCCAAAATCATCCAAACAGTCTGTCATGTCCCCGGTCCGAGATAGGATCGTTGGGACGAGCCATGGTGCGGGGAGACGCACCAGTCAGGTCATTAGACCAGTAGACAAGCGTATCATGGCTCAGACATAGGGTTAAGGGCATCAAAGTGTTGAGACTTAACCAGGGTGAAGAAAGAATGGGTTTAATAGAGCGGGACGAGTGATGTGGGAGCTGGACGGGGCCGAGCTTGGGCAGCTCAGGGAAGCTTAATGGGAGCTTAGTCAGTATGCATCAGCTCGTGGAGCTATAAGGACTAGCTCACTCAGCTGGGACCAGCTAGTAGTCAGCTGAACTCAGTTGGGCCGAGTGTTCATGTCCGGGACCGTTGGGGCGGTTAAAAGGATGGTTATGGTGGTTCGGTTAGATGGTGCGGCCACGGTATGGACGGTCAGTTAAAGGTCTTGGCCTTGGTTTCAGGATAGAGAACCGGCAGGGACAGGAGCAGTTGGAGGTAGTTGAGGACCGGTTGGGGGCAGTTATTGCCGAACGGTTGCAAGGGAGAGAGAGACACCTTTTCGGTTACAACTCCAACCCCTTCGGCCGCATGGCAGTTCCGACTCCCTCTCTCTATAAATACTGAGCCCTGGATCCAGAATTTGACACAGAATTCTTGAGGGGAACCTATGTCAAAATGGTGAGAGACAAACACCAAAAAGAGAAGACAGAACCGACGATCCAAGGAGAGAACCGGCGAGAGGCTTGGCTGTTCCAGGAGAAACCGGATCGTGGGAAGCAAGGCCTGAGGAGATGGATACCAGACAGAGAGACAGAGAGAAGGACAAAGTGAAGGAGATGGCGCCTGGGGAGAGAACACCTAAGGTCAGTGGTGTGGACGGCAAGCGATCGGCCTTAGCCGGCTGATGATTCGATCAGGCTTGTGGCCGGTTTGCTATGCTCCTACATCTACTCTCTCTATCTCTTTAGATGTGCGTGTCCTATCAGATTATTGTGTTTGTTTGTTCTGGTCATACAGGGAACACAGAACCAAGGCCCTGGCCGGTTCAGTATCCAAGTCCTTGGCCTTTGGCGGGACTATTCATGGTCGGATTTTGACGTTCTAGATTGTTTCATTGGGAACTGTTTATGGGAATCTCTTAGTTGGGATTTATCAAGGATTATCATGAATTTTAATTAGTTTTTGGGAATTTATTTGAGTATGTTGGTTTGGACAGGTTATAGATTCTAAGTAGCCGAACCATGCTTATCTAGACTTGATGTTAGGATATCGGCTATATGAATGTGCATTGTGTCTTGTGTGGTTTCAGGATCGGACATGGACCGTGGTAAGGGAAAGGCACCGTGAAGACTCAGGCCATGGGAAGATGTGTGGTGAATGGGTCATTGTAGATAGATGTGAAATACTGATAGCCTATTGTGCAACTTGTGAACTTATGTTAGACTAAGTGTGTATAACTTATTAGGACGAACCTAAGAATGATGTATGAATCTCAGTTTATATTTATACAATTGATTTTCCCCTTATGTTTCCTTGTTTAGATTGATTGTATTGAACCTCAGTTGAATTGAATTGAATTTAGAAAGATAAGACTTAAAACTTGGTTCACTCGGACTTAGATTGAAAGGTTAAGGCCGCCGATCAGTTTGGGCTTAAGAGCCGAGATCGGATCTTACATGTTGGTATCAGAGCATGCTTGATTCTAGGATTGGTTTGGGTTATGTGTTCACGTCCGGCTGCTTGGTCTCACGGGTTGTTTGTGTTTGTTTGTTTGGTTTGATGTTGTTTTGCTTAGTTCTAATCATGAGATGAAGGTGATTCCTCCCATGTAGGAGACGAGACCGGACCTGGAGATGGGGCGGAGGAGTTGGCCAAGCCATCTATGCGGGAGGTGACGGATGTGGTTAAGGCCATTGGCACTCAGATGTTGGCTTTCACGCATGAATTTACCCCTTTTTTGAACTCATCGGTTGGCCAGATCACTCCAGCTCAGGCCACGGTTCAGGCAACTCAGAGAGCAGCTAGGACAGCTGGGACAGCATCTGGTGTAGCTCGTGCAGCTGCACAAGTAGCTCGAACAGCTGCCAGGACAGCCGAGGACCGAGCTTCGGTCAAAGCTGAGGTAATGGAGATTGATCCACCAGCTCATCCAGTTAGGAGAGTGGATTACTTGATCCTTCTAGCTCACATCTCCAAGCTGGGTACGAAGCAGTTTGCTTGTAGTTCTGATCCCATTGAGGCAGACGAGTGGAGGAGCAGATTGGCTCGGAATTTCAGCTCAACTCGTTGCCCAGAGGAGTACAAAAAGGACATTGTGGTTCACTTCCTGGAAGGTGACACACATTACTGGTGGTTAGCTCTAGACAAACGCACCAATGGGACAATTGAGCGGTTCTCAAACTTCGAGGTGGAGTTCAACCACAAATACTTCTCGGCTGAAGCTTGGGACCGTCTGGAGTCTCAGTTCCTAGACTTGACTCAAGGACGCATGATAATACGTGTGTACGAAGAGAAGTTCAAACGGCTCAGACGATATGTGGGCAAGGAGTTGGAGGAGGAGACGGTACAGATACGTAGGTTTGTTCGAGGCCTAAGGGTCGAACTTCGAACCTATTGCTCCGTTGGTCACTTCTAGACAGTGTCTGAACTGGTGGAACGCATGGTTATGGTGGAGACTAACTTGGCTGAAGAGGCCAAGCTGAAGTCTAGGGGCCACACGACTTCTAGTGGATCCGGAAGCGACCGGAAGAGAAAGAGGGACACGGCCGAAGGGGGCAAGGCCTCAAGTGATAGGCCGGAGTGTCCTTCATGCAGAAGGCATCACGGTGGAGAGTTTTGGAAGGCAAAGGGGGCTTGCACCCGTTGTGGCAAGATGGGCCACTTTGCTCGAGACTGTCCTGGACGGTCAGAGAACCGTGGACAGGGCTTGGGGAGTGACCCCAGAAGCTGTCATTACTGCAGCAAGACGGGACACCTACGCTGGGAATGTCCCAAGATGCAAGCTGAGGCTAAAGGACGTGGGGAGGCCAGCAAGCCAAGCCAGACCCGAGGTCAGAACTCAGCACCGCGTGTGTATGAACTGACCAAGGACGCAGCAGAGGCTGGACCATCACTGGTAACATTCTAGATCCATTCTTTTTCAATTCAGTAGATTGGCATGGTACATAACTTAGAATGGATTAGATGATTAGAAAAGGGGGGGTCTTATGTAGGGACCCTATGTATTGGTGGTGTGGAAACACACGTACTGTTTGATACTGGAGCTACTCACAGCTTTGTGAGCCCAGATATGATTGGAAAGGGGTTGTTCCAGATGGGAACGGAGTATGATCCTTGCATAGTGAATGCGGCCGGTGGGCAAGTAATGCATTCATTAGGGCGAGTAAAGGATATCCCAATAGTGATCCAGTATAGAGTTATGCCTATGGATCTGGTTGTGGCCTGCCTTAAGAATCATGAGGTGATATTAGGCATGGACTGGCTTGGAAAGAATCAGGCTACTCTGGACTGTCACAGAGGAAGGGTGCAGTTTGAGACTGGGTGTGGACCCCCGATCAGGTTCCAAGGTATTCGTCTGACCTCTGGATGCTTAGTGAAATCAGCAGTCCAAGTGGAACGGATGCTTGAGAAGGGTTGTGAGGCCTTTTTGGTCACAATCGCCACTAAGGAGGTTGTAGGGGCTGGTGACCCGGACGGGATTCCGCTGGTTAAAGAGTATGAGGATGTGTTTCGGGCACTACAGGGCATTCCCCCTGATAGGGCTGGCCGGTTCATAATAGAACTAGACCCAGGGACGGCCCCAATGTCCAAAAGTCCATATCATATGGCTCCGGTCGAGATGGCCGAGCTAAAGAAGCAACTGGAAGAGTTGTTGGACAAAGGGTTCATACGACCAAGTGTCTCGCCTTGGGGAGCACCAGTTGTTTTTGTGAAGAAAAAGGCTGGTAGCTTCAGGCTGTGTATTGATTACCGAGGGTTGAATAGGGTTATTGTGAAGAACAAGTACCCATTACCCAGAATTGATTAGCTGTTGCATCAGCTCAAAGGGGCCAAATGGTTTTCCAAGATTGATTTCGCCTAGTATCATCAGATCCCAATTGAGCCTAATGATATCAGGAAGACGGCGTTCCAGACCAGGTATGGCCACTATGAGTTTGTGGTTATGCCATTTGGTCTAACCAATGCACCAGCTGCATTCATGAAGAAGATGAATGGTATCTTTCGAGATTTCTTGGATGAATTTGTAATCATCTTCATAGATGACACATACTTGTATATTCCAGAAACAAGGAAGACCATGAGAAGCATCTCAGGGACGTACTAGGACGTTTGAGGGAACAAAAACTCTTTGCCAAACTAAGCAAGTGTAGTTTCTGGCAGAAGAGCGTTGGGTTCCTCGGACACATTGTGTCTGATCAGGGCGTGTCAGTAGATCCGGAGAAGGTTCAGACTATACGAGATTGGCCACAGCCTAGGAATGCTACTGAGGTTAGGAGTTTCCTAGGGCTGGCCGGCTACTACAGAAAGTATGTCAAGGGGTTTGCCAGTTTGGCTCAACCCATGACACGACTTACATGCAAGGATGTGAAGTTTGCCTGGAATGAAGGGTGTGAGAAGTGTTTCTCAGCTCTAAAGGATATGCTGACGAATGCACCAATATTGGTATTGCCGGAGGGAGATCACCCTTATGTGGTCTATACGGATGTGTCCATCACTGGGTTGGGGTGCGTCCTGAAACATGGGAAGGTGATTGCTTATTCTTCGAGACAGCTGAGAAAGCATGAAGGGAATTATCCGTTCCATGATCTAGAGATGGCGGCCGTGGTGTTTGCTTTGAAGATATAGAGATCGTATCTGTACAGAGCCAAAGTCCAGATTCTCACTGATCATAAGAGCTTGAAGTACATTTTCACTCAGCCTGAGTTGAACTTGAGACAAAGAAGATGGATTGAGTATGTTTCTGATTATGATCTGGACATATCATACCATCTAGAGAAGGCTAACCTATTGGCTGATGCCTTAAGCCGGAGAAGGGCAGAGGTCTCGGCGGACAGAGAAGCAGATGTGGGAACCGAAATTCACACTGTCGATTTCCGTTTAAATAAGGAAACTAGGAAAACCCTAATTTCCCAGAGGACCCGGATATCTGCTAATTACCACACGTCAAGCAATCAGAACACGAGAATAACAACGACAAAGTATAATGAATCGAAAAAGAGAGCAAAGAAGATCTTATTCCGAATTTGCGTATGAGCGTTTACAACAAGGTATAAGCCTGGGCTCGAGAGCTGTCGGCGAGATTCCTAGTTCTAGTAACCCTAAGACGGCTAAACCTAATTGAGTCGCAGCTCGAAATAACAAAAACGGAAAATTGCCTAAATTGCTCTAAGTGCTAAGTTTGCTCTGAAAAAGTTCTCCCCCTTGCTCCTCGCCTAGGACTCCTTATATACTAGCTCCAAGGTCGGTTTACGCTTTTACTTTTCTGCCCTTAAGCCGTCATAGCATAAAAATGGAGATATTCCATTTTTCCCGATCTTCACAATTATCTTCAAAACTTCCGTATTTATCCGCGGAAACTTGACATTTATCCTTCCTCGTGGGCCAAGAGTGAACCATGCTGTGGTTCACGGGCTTTTGATTAGGAAAAATCGTAGGATGGGCCTCGAGTCGTGTTTTAGGTCCCTTTGGGCCGTCTTCCGACTCGACACGTTTACTACGAGTTTTCCGCGGTTTCTAATCGAAGTTTTGATCGATGGATTAGAATAGCGGGAAACATGGACTGAGCTTGCCACGGTCTTCGGGAGATAGCAATCGAAGGTTTGACGAGAATGCAAGGACTGGTGTCGTATCGCTGTTCGGAAAGATTCAATCGCTACACCGCGACCGAACTTTGGCTCGAGCCCGGTCGCTACGTAGCGACCGAACGGGAGAAGCGCTCGGTCGCTACGTAGCGACCGAGCTTTGGCTTGAGCTCGGTCGCTACGTAGCGACCGAGCTTGGCTGAGCTCGGTCGCTACGTAGCGACCGAGCGGGACGATCGCTCGGTCGCTACGTAGCGACCGAGCTTTGGCTCGAGCTCGGTCGCTACGTAGCGACCGAGCTTTGGCTCGAGCTCGGTCGCTACGTAGCGACCGAGCTTTGGCTCGAGCTCGGTCGCTACGTAGCGACCGAGCTTTGGCTCGAGCTCGGTCGCTACGTAGCGACCGAGCGGGACGATCGCTCGGTCGCTACGTAGCGACCGAGCTTTGGCTCGAGCTCGGTCGCTACGTAGCGACCGAGCAGGACGATCGCTCGGTCGCTACGTAGCGACCGAGCTTTGGCTCGAGCTCGGTCGCTACGTAGCGACCGAGCGGGACGATCGCTCGGTCGCTACGTAGCGACTGAGCTTTGGCTCAAGCTCGGTCGCTACGTAGCGACCGAGCGGGACGATCGCTCGGTCGCTACGTAGCGGGACGATCGCTCGGTCGCTACGTAGCGACCGAGCGGGACGGACGTTCGGTCGCTGCGTAACGACCTGTTTCGAACTTTCGTCGGACATCTCGATTCTTTCTTTCGCCAAGGGTTTTCGTAAGGAAGAATCTATTTCGAAAAGTACTCTTCGGAGAAACTCTTATTTTCTTCTTCGGACGTTTTGAATGCTAAATTTGTCGTAACCGTTTTTGACCCCAACAGTTAGCCCCCCAGCCCGTTAGAGTTGTGACTCTAGCGGGTGGATAGATGACTTTGACAAGGTTAAGTATATTGGACGAAATTTATATTTAAAACTCCGCGAAATAAAAGTTGTCGAGGCGACGTTCCGAACCCATACTTCTATAAGTAGTGAGCTCTTGTCATTCATTTTCTTCACACCTTTCCTTCTTCATTTTTTCAAAAACCTCTCTAGCTTCATAACTTTCCTTTCAACATGTCTTCCTCCCAAGGTGATAAGAAGGATTCCGACGTCGAGATGGGTGAGGCCACTTCCCCGGCTCCGATTCCAACTTCTCCGGCGGAAGTGCCGGCTTGTGTTGCCGGTCATCTTTCTTTCCGAGAGAAATTAGTTCGTCGCCAAACCGAGAAAGGATTGGCTCAGACTGGCTCCGAGTTTCCGTCTCCCTCTGAGCAGGTCGTTGCCCCGTGTCGTGAGATCGACGTCGCGGCTCCTCTCCCGCAAGTCCTACCTGCGGGATCTTCCACGACTCTGATCTTTGTCGAGGACAAGGGAAAGGCCGTTGACTCTATGCCTCCACCTCCGGCCAGAATAGAAATCGTTCTAGCATTGCGTGCTCCTAGCGCTGTCCAGGCTACTCAGCCTAAGAGTCGGAAGAGGAAACTGGCCAAGAGCGGTGACGGGGAGACTTCGCAGCGAGGTGGGTCGAGCCTAGCATCGGGACTTCGTGGAAAGGTTTGTTTCTTGTTTGAATTCTCGATCGTCTGTCGTGCATTCTCTTTACGGACTTAATCTTAGGAATTTTTTCCGTTCCCAGTTCATATCGTTGATCGATGGGATGATCAACGAATGTGGCTCCGAGACCAGTCGTCTTTCCGGGGAGTTGGTGGAGCTTCAGGGGAGATGGTCCGAAACCGAGGCTATGTTGACGGCTGTCGAGGGTTCTCACTCTGCGAAAGTGTCGAAGCTCGAGGTTGCGATAGGAGAGCTTGAGAGGGACCTCGGGAAGACGGCGAGTTCCTTGCTTAAGGAAAAGAAGGCCAGGAAGGCCAAATCCTCGGAGGTGCGTCGACTCCAGCGTCAGATCGAAAATGACGCTGGACTAGCGCGCCGTGGGATCCAAGAGGCTACGGATGCCCTTCGTGCGGAGTTTCAGGCTCGCTTGGCGAAGATTTCCGCTTCCCTGGATCTCCTCGAGTGTATCCGGAGCAGGGATTTCGCTTTGGCGGCGATTGAGGGCGGGATGGCCGTGGTTCGGTCGTTCCAAAGTGAGACTCCCCCGACCTTGGAGGCCGAAGAGGCCCGACTGTCTGGCTGCAAAGGAGATATGGCGGCCGAGGATGGAGATTTTGGTCTTATCCTGGCCGACCTAAAATCCGCTTGCTTCCTTCCGACGTGTTCAGAAGACCCAGAGGGGAAAGATCCGATGGTCGGAGAGAATGGAAGTGACGCGGCTCCAGGCTCGGACGAGGCGGAGGGTGAAGAGGGGGCGTAAGTTCTGAGGGTGATTTGGGTTAAATCTCTTGCGAGAGATTTGTTTTTTTTTTTTTTTATGTCTTTATGTTTCGGCCTTGAATGGCCTTGTTTGTATTTCGGGACTGGCCGTGTGTGGCTTTGAATCCCTGCCGCTCTGCGGCTTTATAATATGATAATCGGATAATGCTTTTTATGAATTTGTGAATAGTGGGGAGGAAGGTGATGAGTTGTCGTCTCATATCCTTCTTCGATTGTGAAATGTTTTATTCGAGACCTGTTTCGAGAGTTCTTCCGCGAGATGTGAACTCCGCGGGGGTGCTGAAGGTATCGAACGTAACATAGAGGCGTGGTTTAAGAATCTCTTATCTTTCGATATCATGCCTTTGAGATGTTAGAGACCAGTGCGCTGGGTTTAGGGCAAGACCTAGGTTTACTTTCGGTTTAAGGATTGTGCCGCGACTAACCGGCTATCGTTTTTCCTGTCGTGATTTCTTCCTGATTCGTATCGATGTAAAGTCCGCGAAAAGTTCTCGGCTTATACGACTTGTTTGATACGAATCGAGCATCTCTCCGGAGACCGGAAGTGCTGGACCAAAATTTCGGATTTCTTTTATAGCGCTATTATCCTTGTGTCGGATGTAAGAGAGTCATCTTCATGAGATGGCTATGTCTGTTTAGGACGTTTGTGAGTTCGATGTGATCAGCATCGGACTTGGTGGCGTGTGCCGTTGTTTTGATTAATTTGCGCAAAATAAATGTTAATGTGTGCATATATGTGTCTTTTTGTGGAGATTTCGTTTGCTCGGAAGAAACCATCTTTGAGGCATCTTTTGCGACATCTCGCGATGCTAAAGGTTTGATTCTCCCAAGCGGCCGACTAATCTCCGAAGACCTCGTTGCGATTTCACGGGTGAGGATGTTTTGATAAGTCGAAAACACCAAGAGTGCGGTAAGAAGTTTTTCGATTTTTTGGGAGTATACGAGTATACGTACCCACTCCCCCCCTTTTTTTAATGAGGGGGGACAGCTGAATTTGCCTTTCGGCAAACTGCCTACGTACTCCTTGCGGAGATCAAGCCGTCTCGTAGTTCAGTGATTGCGAGTTGGTTCGTTTAGTGATAGTATTTTTTGAGATGCATCGCATTCCAGGTTCTAGGGATTTTTACGCCCTGCATGTTGGCTATTTCGTAGGAACCTGGTCGGACGACTTTTTCGATTTTATAGGGACCTTCCCAGTTCGCTCCGAGTTTTTCCGCGTTTCGTTCAGCGGTGTTTTGGAAAACTTTGCGAAGGACCATATCTCCCTGATTGAACCTACGATTCCGTACGTTGGAATTATAGTATCTTGCAGCGGCGTGCTGGTAGTTTTGAATTCGGTTGAGCGCTCGATCCCGACGTTCGTTAATGAGGTCGAGATCGTCCAAGAGCATAGCATTGTTGAGTTCCTCTCGTTCGGGTAAGAACCTTCTTCGAACACCGGGAAATTCTACTTCCGCGGGAATCATGCACTCCGTGCCGTATACCAAGGCGAAGGGAGTTTCTCCCGTTGCTCGCCTTGGGGTGGTACGGTGAGACCAGAGGACTCCCTCGAGTTCGTCGGCCCATCTACCTTTTTTGGCCTCCAAGCGTTTCTTCAGTCCGTCGAGAATGGTCTTGTTGATTGTTTCAGCCTGTCCGTTGCACTGCGGATATCTGGGAGTTGACTTGTTGAGTCGTATCTTCCACTTTTCGCAGAATGCCTCGAATCGGGTGGAAATGAATTGAGACCCGTTATCGGTTACGATTTCGTAAGGAACTCCATGCCTACAGATGATGTTTCTCCATACGAAATTCTCGACTTGGACGTCTTTTATACTCGCGTACGAGTCGGCCTCTACCCATTTTGAGAAGAAATCGGTAAGCACTAGAAGGAAACGCTTTTGCTTTGAATTATGCAGAGGTCCGACAATATCCATGGCCCAGCGCATAAAGGGATAGGGCGATGTGATGGAGGAAAGAACTTCGGCCGGTTGTCGGATAGTTGGCGCATGCCTTTGGCATTTTCCGCGTTTTCGTGCGAATTTCTCGCAATCTCCGATCATTGTTGGCCAATAGTATCCGTGGCGTTTGATTTTCACGGCTAGTGATCTTCCGCCGGAATGGTTGCCGCATGAGCCGGAATGTATTTCCTCCATCACTTTCCTCGCCTTTTCTCCTTCCAGGCACGTCAAGAGTGGTCCGGAGAATCTCCACTTGTAGATTTCGCCGTCCACTGTTACGTAGCGTGCGGCTTGTGTTCGGATCTTGCGAGCTGACCATTTTTCGGCGGGCAGTTGCCCGTCGATAATGTAGTTTCGAATCGTCTGAAGCCATGGGGTATCACAACCGTAATCGGATTGCTCCGATGGTGGTGGTATCGTAATCTCTTCTTCCTCGTCGTCTTGACCTTCTATGAGATTGACAATGACTGGCGGTCCGATACTCGGATGTTCGATGAATTCGACCGGAATTACCCTTTTGAGTCCTGGATCGGAACTTGATGCTAAGGCCGCGAGGGCGTCCGCCTGGACATTCTCGGAACGGGGGATCCGGGTAAGGGCGAAACAGTCGAAGTCTTGAGCTAGACCTTGGACCAGCTTGAGGTACGCGTCCATCCGTTCGTCTCTGGCTTCATATTCTCCGCTGAATTAACTGGCCACTAACTGGGAGTCGCAGTAAGCATGGAGATTACGTATTTTTAAGCCGTGAGCCAAACGTAGACCTGCGATCAATGCTTCGTATTCGGCCTCGTTGTTTGAGGCATGGAATTCCAGTCTGAACGATTGTTCCAGGATCTCGCTCGTTGGAGATGTGAGACGGATCCCGATACCCGATCCTTGCTTGGATGAGGATCCGTCGACGTGGAGGAGCCAGGTGGAATTTGGTTCTTCGTTGGTTATTGCTCCTGCTGGAAGTTCGACCAAAAAGTCTGCGAGCACTTGTGACTTTGCGCTCGTCCTTGGTCGGTATTCGATATCATACTCGCTCAACTCGACCGCCCACTTGGCCAATCGGCCTGATTGACTTGGGCTATGCAAAATTGTCCGTAAGGGAAAAGTCGTTAGGATAACAATCATGTGGGATTGGAAATATGGTCGTAGTTTTCGGGCCGATGTTACGACCGCGCATGCCAATTTTTTTATCAACGGATACCTAGATTCGGCATCGAGCAAGGTTTTGCTTATGTAAAAAATAGGTCTCTGTTCCCCGCGTTCTTCCCTGATCAGGACTCCGCTTTTGGCTGTTGCCGATACCGCGATGTATAAGAATAAAGGCTCCCCTTCCACGGGTTTTGCGAGGACTGGAGGAGTAGCTAAATAACGCTTCAGCTGTTGGAAGGCGTTTTCGCACTCTTCCGTCCATTCGAACTTTTTATTCCCTCGCAGGACGTCGTAGAAGGGCAGGCACTTATCTGTTGATCGTGAAATAAATCGGTTAAGTGCTGCGATTCTGCCGGTCAGTCTTTGGACTTCCCGTTTATTCTTCGGCGAAGCCATCTCGATTAGAGTGTTGATCTGTTTTGGATTTGCTTCGATACCGCGGTTGGTCACCAAGTAGCCGAGGAATTCTCCTGATGCCACGGCGAATCTACATTTCGTCGGGTTGAGCTTCATGTTATGGGAGTTTAGTTGTGCAAAGCATTCTTCGAGATGTGACACGTGATCTCTTGCTTTGAGGGATTTGACAAGCATGTCGTCAATATAAACTTCCATCGTTTTTCCGAGTTGTTTGGAGAACATTCGGTTCACGAGTCGTTGGTAAGTTGCTCCAGCGTTTTTGAGGCCGAAGGGCATTACCTCATAACAATAGGTTCCGCGATCGGTAATGAACGCAGTCTTCTCACGATCGTCGGGATTCATCCTAATTTGATTATAGCCTGAGAAAGCATCCATGAAGGATAAGAGTTCGTTGCCCGCCGTTGCTTTTACCAATCGATCGATATGTGGTAGAGGGAAGCTATCCTGTAAGACCCGAACCTGACCCTTAGGTCCCACTAGGTCCGTGCCTTACCTAAACCATGGTTCTAAGTTCCATCAGTTTTAAAGTTCCATATTCACTAAGTCATTTTCGAAATCTTGAGGTTCATTCAATCAATGCACGACCAGATAGACAAGAGAAAACATTCATTGTATAAATATAAACATGTGATCCATACAATCAGTCAGTTGCACAATAGGCTAAGTCATAAGTCATAATACAATACTATCCCATAACCCACACATCCATCCACAGCTAAGTCCTCACGGTTCCTTGGCCTTGCCACGGTCCTGGTCCGATCCTGAAACCACAACACACACACAACACAACAACATAAGTACATAACAAACCGATACCCTAGTAAGCTCATCTAACATTGCATGGTTTGGTTCCCTTAAACTAAGTTCTCTAAGCTAACCGATCAGTCAACAAAGCACTCGGCCATACTCAGGACATCAACTAAGACATCCCAAACAACCATTTAACACACGGCCAGACTGATCCAATGTGATCTAACCCATCAATCACACTGAACCACAAACGACCAAGGCTAAATCCCATTTCTGGCCATTTTTAATACATCTCCAAAAACTAAATAAAATTCATGACAATTACTGATAATTCCCAACTAAGAAGAATCCACAATCAGATTAGACAGAACCGGCCTCCTTCACCTAGAACTCGGCCAAATTCCACTAAACCGGCCATAACTGACCACCATCAAATCGGACTGATAAATCCAATTAGAAACCATGATAATTCATGATAAATCATCACTAAGAACAATCCATGGTCGGATCCCAATAATCCCTTCAGGAACTATGAGATCTCAACACACCAGCCCAACCAAGGCCATGGAGGGTTTCTGGGTACCGACCAAGACCATGGCTCAGTCAGAACGTGTCTGAATCATCCAACACATTCAGAACATAGAAGAGATGAAGTAGAATAGTAAGGGAAAAGGAAGAGATGGGTCTGGTCCAACCAATCCGACCACAGCCTACACGGAATTCCACCGCGGCCATGGTAGGATGGTTCGGTCCATCCCACTCACCTTGGGCGTGCGCTCAGGAGTGCTCAAGCCCTTCTCCAGATCCTTCTCCTTGCCTCTGGTTGCCATCACCAAATGCTCTCCTCTTCCCACAGACCAACTTCTGGTCGGAGTCCGATCACCACCACCCACAGTCTCGGTTTGGCCGGCCTTCTTCTCTCTTTCTCTCTTTCTTTCTGTCACGATTTTGGCAGAGTTTTCCCTAAGGAATTTGATGCCATTTTCGACACCCAAGTGTCTGTATTTATAGAGAAAGGTCGGCCAATAACTGCCTGGGCGGACAGTTGCAACCGGTTGGAAGGGAAAAGACACAAACTGCCCAATTCCCACCTTTTCGCCCATCAACCGTCCAACTGCTCCCTTTGGCGTGTGGGCTGTCTGGAAATAGGCCCAATGCCTCAATCTGCATCCCAAGTACATCCACCAAGACCCACGGACCCAATAAAGACCCATAGGCCCTTAGTGGTTCAGCCACCACCCAGCCGGACCCTTGACCGCCCATGGACCGGCAACACTGGCCCGGACCATAACACTCCACCCAGCTGAGTTGAGCTGAGTGCCAGCTTCCCCAGCTGAGGGAGCTAGTGATCCAGCTACTGGAGCTGACCCAAGCTAGTGTGAGCTACACTAAGCTTGTCCTAGCTGACTGAGCTGCTTCCCATCATCGTCCAGCTGCCTTAGAACTCATCCAGCTCTTATTTCCTTGTCTCCATCCGATTCTGGTCAAGTCTCAGCATACTGATGCACTTAACCATCCATTCCAGCCATGATACGCTTGTCTTTAGGTCTTACGACCTGACTAGCACGTCTCCCCGTACCATGGCTGTGCCCGAAGGCTCTATCTAGAATCAGGGACATGACAAGTCTCCCCCACTTGAGATGGATTCGTCCTCGAATCCAAGTCTAGACTTGTCTCCATCATAAACTGACCATACCACTCTGGATAGTCAGCTTTCATTCTCATCTCGGTTTCCCAAGTGACTTGTTCTTGCCCACTGCATTCCCACACGACTTTGACCATTTGAATGGTCTTGTTCCTCATTGCTTTTTCCATCCTGTCTACAATCCGAACCGGCCTTGTCTCCAAGGTGAGGTTCGTGCCTAGATCAGATGGAATTTCCGGTATCACCATGTCTTGATCTGAAAGACATTTTCTCAATTGAGACACATGGAATACATTATGAAATGCTTCCATCTCAGTTGGTAGGTTAAGCTTGTAAGCCACCGAACCAACTCTCTCAATGATCCGGAATGGACCCAAGTACCTTGGATCCAACTTCCCTCGGCCAGAAACCCTTTTCCGACCTCTGAAAGTAATCATCTTGAGGTAGACCATGTCGTCCACCTCAAACTCAACATGTTTCCTTCTCTTATCCGCATAAGACTTGTGACGGTCCTGTGCCTCCTTCATCTTGTCACGGATGAACTTAATCTTCTCCGTGGTCTCCTCCACTATCTCAGGTCCTATCATGCTGCGCTCCCCCACTTGGGTCCAGCATAATGGTGTCCTGCAGGGCCGTCCGTACAAAGCTTCGTAGGGCGACATCCCAATACTGGTATGGAAGCTGTTGTTGTAAGCAAACTCTACCAATGGCAAGTGTCTTTCCCAGGAATTTCCCCAGTCCAAGACACAAGCCCTTAACATGTCTTCCAACGTCTGGATGGTTCTTTCAGACTGACCATCCGTTTGGGGGTGATAGGCTGTGCTCATGTGCACTCTTGTTCCCAAGGCCTTTTGGAAAGCCTTCCAGAAATAAGAAGTGAACCGAGGGTCCCTATCCGACACAATACTGGCTGGTACACCATGCAGGCGTACCACCTGTTCCATGTAAATCTGTACCAAGGGCTCCACACCATCAGTCTTCTTGATTGGTATGAACAGAGCTGACTTGGTCAGACGATCCACCACTACCCAAACCGAATCCTTTCTATTCCTGGTCATGGGAAAACCTGACACAAAGTCCATGGTGATGTGATCCCACTTCCATTCTGGAATAGGTAGATTCTGGAGTAATCCACTGGGTACTTGGTGCTCAGCCTTGACGAGTTGGCAAGTAGGACACTTAGCCACCCACTCGGCCACATCCGTCTTCATACGGATCCAATGATAGTACCTCTTGATATCCTTGTACATCTTGTTCAGTCCCGGGTGCACAGAGAACTTAGACTTATGAGACTGACTCATAATCTCTTCCTTTAGTTCCCTTACATTCGGAACACTGATCCTCCCATGGACCAAAATCGTACCATCACTCGCAACCTGGTACTCGGTTTTATCATTCAGAGCAACCTTCTGGAGGTTCTCATCCAAGCTTTGTGCTTGCCTGATCCTGGTAAGGAGATCAGCCTGGTTCACTGCTTCTAAACCCAACGGCTCGTCCTCGCTGGCCAGTGTGTTTAAATGCAATGTCCTAACCATCCCTTCCAGCACCTCTGCTTCCCTCTCGGCTGATACCTCAGCTCTCCTACGGCTTAAGGCATCGGCCACTAGGTTTGCTTTACCTGGATGGTAAGCAATATCCAGATCATAATCGGCCACGAACTCCATCCATCTCCTTTGCCTCAAATTCAACTCAGGTTGAGTGAATATATACTTGAGACTCTTGTGGTCGGTCAAAATCTGAACCTTGGCACCATACAAGTATGATCGCCATATCTTGAGGGCGAACACCACTGCGGCCATCTCAAGGTCGTGGGTTGGATAGTTCCCCTCATGCTTCCTCAACTGCCTAGAGGCATAAGCGATGACCTTCCCATGTTGGGTTAATACACATCCTAATCCGGTTATGGAGGCGTCTGTGTAAACCACATATGGTTGGTCTGCCTCTGGCAACACCAATACCGGTGCACTTGTCAACATGTGCTTAAGTGCAGAGAAACATTCCTCACATTTCTCAGACCATACAAACCTCACGTCTTTCCCAGTCAGTTGTGTCATAGGTTGAGCCAAGCTGGCAAACCCCTTGACAAACTTCCTGTAATAACCGGCCAGACCTAGAAAGCTCCTGACTTCAGTTGCACTCTTAGGTCTAGGCCATTCTTGTATGGCCTTAATCTTTTCCGGGTCCACGGAGACACCTTGGTCGGATACAATGTGACCCAGGAACCCAACACTTCTTTGCCAAAAACTGCACTTGCTCAATTTGGCATAGAGCTGTTGTTCCCTCAATCGTCCCAACACTGCTCTTAGATGTCTCTCATGATCCTCTTTGGTCTTGGAGTAGACCAAGATATCATCAATGAAGATGATTACAAACTCATCCAGGAAATCCCTGAATATGCTGTTCATCATCTTCATGAAAGCTGCTGGTGCATTGGTTAATCCAAATGGCATGACCACAAACTCATAGTGGCCATACCTGGTTCGGAAGGCTGTCTTCCTTACATCATTTGGTTCAATGGGAATCTGATGATACCCTGAAGCCAAATCGATTTTAGAAAACCATTTTGCACCCTTGAGCTGATCCAACAACTCATCTATCCGAGGCAATGGGTACTTGTTCTTCACAGTCACCCGGTTTAACCCTCGATAGTCAATACACAATCTGAAGCTACCATCCTTCTTCTTCACAAAGAGGACTGGTGCTCCCCAGGGTGACACACTAGGCCGTATGAAACCCTTATCCAGCAACTCTTCAAGTTGCTTCTTAAGCTCGGCCATCTCGGCAGGAGCCATTCTGTAGGGACTTTTGGATAATGGGGCCGTCCCTGGTTCGAGTTCTATTATGAATGGATCCAACCTATCAGGGGGAATGCCCTGTAGCGCCCTAAACACATCCTGGAACTCACCAACCAGCGGTATTCCCTCCGGGTCACCACCCCCTACGACCTCCTTAGTGGCGATTGTGGCCAGATAAGCCTCACAACCCTTCCTCAGCATCCTCTCAACATGGATAGCTGACACCACCAAGCATCCAGAGATCGGACGTATACCTTGGAACCTGATCGGAGCCCCACACCCACTCTCAAAAAGCACACGCCCCCGGTGACAGTCAAGAGTGGCCCGATACTTTCCAAGCCAGTCCATACCCAAGATCACCTCGTGATTCTTTAGGTGGACTACCACAAGATCCACAGGCATGACCCTGTCCTGGATCATTACTGGGACGTCCTGAATCACCCCTAGCGAATGCATCACTTGCCCACCGGCCGCATTCACTACCCCAGGACAATCCCCCGTTCCCAACTGGAACAACCCCTTTCCGAGCATCCCTGGACTCACAAAACTATGTGTAGCTCCAGTATCGAAAAGTACATGTGTTTCCACACCACCAATACTTAGGGTCCCTACACATGACCCAAACTAAGTATCTAACCGTCCTAGGTTCCATACCATGCAATTCTACTGAATTGGAAAGAATAAGATCAGACACATTACCAGTGATCGCGAGGAATGGTCCAGCCTTGTCCTCATCCTTGGACAGCTCATAGACGCGGGGTGCAGAGGTCTGACCGCGGTTCTGGTCTGGCTTGTTGCCCTCACCACGGCCCTTGCTCGACCCGGCTGCTAACTTGGGACAATCCTTACGGAGATGTCCCTTCTTCCCACAGTAGTGGCAAGTCCTGGTATCACCACCAGCTCCTTGCTCCTGTCTAGGACAGTCCCGAGCTGAGTGATCCATCTTACCACATCGAAGACAAGCTCCCATTGCTCTCCAACATTCACCTCCATGGTGTCGGCCACACTTGGGACACACAGGCCTACCACTTGAGGTTTTACCCTCTTCAGCCTGGTCCCTTTTCCTCTTCCGGTCACCACTCTGGCTTGAAGCCACCACCACACTTTTGACCTTCTGCTTATGCTCATCCGCAAGGTTGACCTCAAGCAAGGCCATCCTCTCAACCAGCTCAGACACAGTGGAGAAGGTACGGACTGAGCAATAGGTCCGGAGTTCAGCCCTAAGGCCTCTGATGAACCGGCGAACCTGAACTGCCTCGTCCTCCAACTCCTTACCCACATAGCGCCTGAGTCGGTTGAACTCTTCTTCGTACTCACGTACCGTCCTGCGTCCCTGAACCAAGTCCAGGAACTTAGCTTCCAAACGGTCCCATGCCTCAGCTGGGAAGTACTTGTGGTTGAACTCAACCTCAAAGTCCTCAAAGCGCTCTATGGTACCATTGGTGCGCTTGTCAAGAGCCAACCACCAGTTGTGGGCATCTCCCTCCAAGAAGTGAACCGCAATGTCCTTCTGGTAGTCCTCTGGGCAGCGGCTTGAGCTGAAGTTACGAGCCAACCTGCTCCTCCACTCATCCGCCTCAAGAGGGTCAACACTTCCAGCAAAGTGTTTAGTGCCCATACGAGTGATGTGCTCCAGCACCTTCAAGTAATCCACCTTCCTGGTCGCCCTAGCTGGGGGGTCAATCTCAATCACCTCAGCTTCCTGTTCCCCATGAACCGGAGCTGCTCCACCAGCTACCGGAGCTGCTGCTGCTCGGCCAGCCTGCTGGTTCCTTATAGGAATAGCAGTATGAGTCGGTATGTCCTGACCCAAAGGTGTAAACGCCTGAGTCAAAGCCAACATTTGAGTACTCATAGCTCTCATGACCTCCAGAACCTCATGCATGGATGGTTCCGCAGCCTGGTTCACCGGACCAGCTGCCCTGCCGTCCGCAGCCCCATTACGGTCACCAAGACGGCCAGTCTGTGAAGATTCGCCTTCACCTTCCAGCCCATCCTGTTGCTGCCGTCCATTCCCATCAGCTCCATTAGCTCCATCAGCTCGTTCTGGCTCATGTTCCAGCTGGAACTCAGCTCCATCCACACGAACCTCAGTAGGGTTGAGCTGAACCGAAGGCAATCCAGTCCCAACATTAACCCCATCCGCTTGGATTGGCAATGTTGCGGCCAGATTCACATCATCTGCACCCACTGGACCGGATGCCCCAGCTCCATCCTTACCCTTCCGAGATCTGGACTTGCTTTTTCCACCCTTGGGATTCAACACATGTAAACAATCATGTCAGCTCACATGATATAACAAAATAAATCACAACAATCCCTAAGGCTAAGCAAAACGACCAGACCTTACCATGAGAACCAGCCGGATGTGTGGTGACTAACCCAAACCCAAACAAATCCTAGAATCAACTCCGCTCTGATACCAACTTGTAAGACCCGAACCTGACCCTTAGGTCCCACTAGGTCCGTGCCTTACCTAAACCATGGTTCTAAGTTCCATCAGTTTTAAAGTTCCATATTCACTAAGTCATTTTCGAAATCTTGAGGTTCATTCAATCAATGCACGACCAGATAGACAAGAGAAAACATTCATTGTATAAATATAAACATGTGATCCATACAATCAGTCAGTTGCACAATAGGCTAAGTCATAAGTCATAATACAATACTATCCCATAACCCACACATCCATCCACAGCTAAGTCCTCACGGTTCCTTGGCCTTGCCACGGTCCTGGTCCGATCCTGAAACCACAACACACACACAACACAACAACATAAGTACATAACAAACCGATACCCTAGTAAGCTCATCTAACATTGCATGGTTTGGTTCCCTTAAACTAAGTTCTCTAAGCTAACCGATCAGTCAACAAAGCACTCGGCCATACTCAGGACATCAACTAAGACATCCCAAACAACCATTTAACACACGGCCAGACTGATCCAATGTGATCTAACCCATCAATCACACTGAACCACAAACGACCAAGGCTAAATCCCATTTCTGGCCATTTTTAATACATCTCCAAAAACTAAATAAAATTCATGACAATTACTGATAATTCCCAACTAAGAAGAATCCACAATCAGATTAGACAGAACCGGCCTCCTTCACCTAGAACTCGGCCAAATTCCACTAAACCGGCCATAACTGACCACCATCAAATCGGACTGATAAATCCAATTAGAAACCATGATAATTCATGATAAATCATCACTAAGAACAATCCATGGTCGGATCCCAATAATCCCTTCAGGAACTATGAGATCTCAACACACCAGCCCAACCAAGGCCATGGAGGGTTTCTGGGTACCGACCAAGACCATGGCTCAGTCAGAACGTGTCTGAATCATCCAACACATTCAGAACATAGAAGAGATGAAGTAGAATAGTAAGGGAAAAGGAAGAGATGGGTCTGGTCCAACCAATCCGACCACAGCCTACACGGAATTCCACCGCGGCCATGGTAGGATGGTTCGGTCCATCCCACTCACCTTGGGCGTGCGCTCAGGAGTGCTCAAGCCCTTCTCCAGATCCTTCTCCTTGCCTCTGGTTGCCATCACCAAATGCTCTCCTCTTCCCACAGACCAACTTCTGGTCGGAGTCCGATCACCACCACCCACAGTCTCGGTTTGGCCGGCCTTCTTCTCTCTTTCTCTCTTTCTTTCTGTCACGATTTTGGCAGAGTTTTCCCTAAGGAATTTGATGCCATTTTCGACACCCAAGTGTCTGTATTTATAGAGAAAGGTCGGCCAATAACTGCCTGGGCGGACAGTTGCAACCGGTTGGAAGGGAAAAGACACAAACTGCCCAATTCCCACCTTTTCGCCCATCAACCGTCCAACTGCTCCCTTTGGCGTGTGGGCTGTCTGGAAATAGGCCCAATGCCTCAATCTGCATCCCAAGTACATCCACCAAGACCCACGGACCCAATAAAGACCCATAGGCCCTTAGTGGTTCAGCCACCACCCAGCCGGACCCTTGACCGCCCATGGACCGGCAACACTGGCCCGGACCATAACACTCCACCCAGCTGAGTTGAGCTGAGTGCCAGCTTCCCCAGCTGAGGGAGCTAGTGATCCAGCTACTGGAGCTGACCCAAGCTAGTGTGAGCTACACTAAGCTTGTCCTAGCTGACTGAGCTGCTTCCCATCATCGTCCAGCTGCCTTAGAACTCATCCAGCTCTTATTTCCTTGTCTCCATCCGATTCTGGTCAAGTCTCAGCATACTGATGCACTTAACCATCCATTCCAGCCATGATACGCTTGTCTTTAGGTCTTACGACCTGACTAGCACGTCTCCCCGTACCATGGCTGTGCCCGAAGGCTCTATCTAGAATCAGGGACATGACATATCCTTTGGACATGCCTTGTTTAGGTCGGTAAAATCTACGCAAACTCGCCATTTCCCGTTTTTCTTTTTGACTACTACGGGGTTGGCGAGCCAGTCCGGGTATCTTACCTCTGTTATCGACCCAACTTTAAGCAGTTTTTCGACCTCATCGTTTACCGCGGTAGCACGTTCGGGTCCCAGCTTCCGTCTTTTCTGTTTGACGGGTTTGAATGTTGGATCGATATTCAGCTCGTGACACGTTATGTTAATGTCAATCCCTGGCATGTCTTCCGCAGCCCATGCGAAAGTGTTAAGGTTCTTTTTAAGACAGGTTATGAGTTCTGTCTTTAGAGGCTCGTGGAGATTGGCTCCAATCTCGACGTAGCGTTCTGGGAAGGCTTCGTCGAGACAGATTGTTACCACGGGTTCACAAGTTGGCTCGCGTTTTTCGTCTAGAGCTGCGAAGATACGAGATTGCCAGAAGAATTCCGCTGAATCCTGACTTCGCGTATCTTTGCTGGAGGTCTTTTTCTCCGCTCTCTTAGGAGCAATTTCGTGGATCGGTCTCTTTCGTTTTAGTTCCGCGGCGAAACAGACCTGTGAAACTCTTGGATTTCCCCAGATTACCTCGACTCCGTTGGGGGTCGGGAACTTGAGGCAAAGATGGTAGGTTGATGGGATTGCGCGCATGGTGTTCAGCCATGGTGTTCCCATGATAACGTTGTAAGACGCGGGGCGGTCAACGACTAGAAACTCTGTGATGTTTGTCACGGTTCCGGCTTTGACAGCGAGTCTAATCGATCCATAGGCCATGGTCGTTTCCCCCGAAAGCCCTAGCAGTGGGCTTGGGCATTTTGCGATCTCGGATTGACTGATCCCCATCTTTTCAAGAGTGTCTTTGAAGATGATATCGGCCGAGCTTCCGGTATCGATTAGTACTCTAGCAACGTCGATATCTCGAATTGTCAACTCGATAACAAGGAGATCGTTCCGAGGTTTGGCTCGATCGACCGTTTCTCCCCCCTTGAACGAGATGACATTCGCGCACGTCGAATCCGGCATGTCGTTCCTGATCGTTGAGTGGTTTTTGCGGGTTAGATTGATCCGTAAGTCCCCCTCCTTCTAGCGCCAAACTGTGGGAACCGAAATTCACCTCTGTCGATTTCCGTTTAAATAAGGAAACTAGGAAAACCCTAATTTCCCAGAGGACCCGGATATCTGCTAATTACCACACGTCAAGCAATCAGAACACGAGAATAACAACGACAAAGTATAATGAATCGAAAAAGAGAGCAAAGAAGATCTTATTCCGAATTTGCGTATGAGCGTTTACAACTAGGTATAAGCCTGGGCTCGAGAGCTGTCGGCGAGATTCCTAGTTCTAGTAACCCTAAGACGGCTAAACCTAATTGAGTCGCAGCTCGAAATAACAAAAACGGAAAATTGCCTAAATTGCTCTAAGTGCTAAGTTTGCTCTGAAAAAGTTCTCCCCCTTGCTCCTCGCCTAGGACTCCTTATATACTAGCTCCAAGGTCGGTTTACGCTTTTACTTTTCTGCCCTTAAGCCGTCATAGCATAAAAATGGAGATATTCCATTTTTCCCGATCTTCACAATTATCTTCAAAACTTCCGTATTTATCCGCGGAAACTTGACATTTATCCTTCCTCGTGGGCCAAGCGTGAACCATGCTGTGGTTCACGGGCTTTTGATTAGGAAAAATCGTAGGATGGGCCTCGAGTCGTGTTTTAGGTCCCTTTGGGCCGTCTTCCGACTCGACACGTTTACTACGAGTTTTCCGCGGTTTCTAATCGAAGTTTTGATCGATGGATTAGAATAGCGGGAAACATGGACTGAGCTTGCCACGGTCTTCGGGAGATAGCATTCGAAGGTTTGACGAGAATGCAAGGACTGGTGTCGTATCGCTGTTCGGAAAGATTCAATTGCTACACCGCGACCGAACTTTGGCTCGAGCCCGGTCGCTACGTAGCGACCGAACGGGAGGAGCGCTCGGTCGCTACGTAGCGACCGAGCTTTGGCTTGAGCTCGGTCGCTACGTAGCGACCGAGCGGGAAGATCGCTCGGTCGCTACGTAGCGACCGAGCGGGACGATCGCTCGGTTGCTACGTAGCGACCGATCTTTGGCTCGAGCTCGGTCGCTACGTAGCGACCGAGCGGGACGATCGCTCGGTCGCTACGTAGCGACCGAGCTTTGGCTCGAGCTCGGTCGCTACATAGCGACCGAGCGGGACGATCGCTCGGTCGCTACGTAGCGACCGAGCTTTGGCTCGAGCTCGGTCGCTACGTAGCGACCGAGCGGGACGATCGCTCGGTCGCTACGTAGCGACCGAGCGGGACGATCGCTCGGTCGCTACGTAGCGACCGAGCTTTGGCTCGAGCTCGGTCGCTACATAGCGACCGAGCGGGACGATCGCTCGGTCGCTACGTAGCGACCGAGCTTTGGCTCGAGCTCGGTCGCTACGTAGCGACCGAGCGGGACGATCGCTCGGTCGCTACGTAGCGACCGAGCGGGACGATCGCTCGGTCGCTACGTAGCGACCGAGCTTTGGCTCAAGCTCGGTCGCTACGTAGCGACCGAGCGGGACGATCGCTCGGTCGCTACGTAGCGACCGAGGTTTGGCTCGAGCTCGGTCGCTACGTAGCGACCGAGCGGGACGATCGCTCGGTCGCTACGTAGCGACCGAGCTTTGGCTCGAGCTCGGTCGCTACGTAGCGACCGAGCGGGACGATCGCTCGGTCGCTACGTAGCGACCGAGCGGAACGACCGAGCGGGACGATCGCTCGGTTGCTACGTAGCGACCGAGCGGGACGGACGTTCGGTCGCTGCATAACGACCTGTTTCGAGCTTTCGTCGGACATCTCGATTCTTTCTTTCGCCAAGCGTTTTCGTAAGGAAGAATCTATTTCGAAAAGTACTCTTCGGAGAAACTCTTATTTTCTTCTTCGGACGTTTTGAATGCTAAATTTGTCGTAACCGTTTTTGACCCCAACAGCGGATGAACTAGAAGGGATGGTTCGGTCACTACATATAAATTCCTTGGTTGGACGTGATGAGCCATTGGGATCCGAGGAAGTGGATCAGGCCGATCTACTTACCAGGATACAGCAGGCCATGAGTTTGGATGAGAACTTTCAAGAAGTGGCTCTTAACGATAAGACGGAGTATCAGATCACAAGCAACGAAACAATCTTGGTGAATTGCCGAGTAAGTGTTCCAAACAGCAAGGGGCTTAAAGAAGAGATTATGAGTCAGGCTCATAAGTCAAAGTTCTCAGTCCACCCCAGGCTGAATAAGATGTATAGGGATTTAAAAAGGTACTATCACTGGGTAAGGATGAAAACAGCCGAGTGGGTGGCGAGGTGTCCTACTTGCCAGCTTCTGAAGGCCGAACATCAAGTGCCCAATGGTATGCTCTCGAATCTCCCCATACCAAAGTGGAAGTGGGATCACATCACAATGGATTTTGTGACCGATTTTCCTACGATCAGGAACCAAAAGGATGCGGTTTGGGTGGTGGTTGACAGACTAACCAAGTCAGCCCACTTCTTACCAATGCAGAAAGGAGATGGAGTGGATCAGATCGTGAGGATTTACTTGGACGAGATAGTACGTCTGCATGGAGTGTCGGCTAGTACTGTCTCGGACAGAGACTCTAGGTTCACCTCTTACTTCTGGCAGGCTTTTCAAAAAGCCTTAGGAACAAGAATGAACATGAGAACAGCCTATCATCCTCAGACGGATGGGCAGTCAGAGAGGACAATCCAGACATTGGAGGACATGTTAAGGGCCGTGGTGTTGGATTGGGGCGACTCATGGGAAAAGCATCTACCCTTGGTCGAGTTTGCCTACAACAACAGTTTCCACACTAGCATTGGGATGTCACCTTATAAAGCACTGTATGGACGGCCTTGCAGGACGCGATTATGCTGGACCCAAGTGGGGGAGAGGAGCATGTTGGGTCTTGAGATAGTGGAAGAAACCACCGAGAAAATAAGGTTCTTAAAGGAGAAAATAAAAGAAGCACAGGATCGTCAAAAGAGTTATGCATATAGACGAAGGAAACATATTGAGTTTGAAGTTGAAGACTTGGTATATCTCAAGATGATCACATTCAAAGGGAGGGCTATAGTTTCTGGCAGAAGAAAACTAGACCCTAGGTACTTGGGTCCGTTCAGAATCATAGAAAGAGTTGGGGCTGTGGCTTATAAGTTGGAACTGCCACCAGCCATGGATGCGTTCCACAACATGTTTCATGTGTCCCAACTCCGAAAATGTTTGTCTGATCAGGACATAGTCCTACACGAGATCCCTACAGATTTGGGTAAGAATCTGACTCTAGAGACGAGGCCGGTCCGCATAGTGGATCAAACAGAAAAGACAACAAGGAAGAAGACCATTCCCATGATCAAGGTCGTGTGGGAATACAATGGCAAGGATATAATCACTTGGGACACAGAGGCAAGGATGAAGGCCGAGTATCTTGAGTGGTATGATCAGGTGGTCCCCGAGGAAACACATGATGAGGATTCGAGGACGAATCCATCCCAAGTGGGAGAGACTTCTCATGTCCCCAGTCCGAGATTGGATCGTTGGGATGAGCCATGGTGTGGGGAGATGCACCAGTCAGGTCATTAGACCACTAGACAAGCGTATCATGGCTCAGACATAGAGTTAAGAGCTGGACGAGTGATGTGGGAGCTGGACGGGACAGCGGCCGAGCTTGGGCAGCTCAGGGAAGCTCAATGGGAGATCAGTCAGTATGCATCAGCTCGTGGAGCTAGAAGGACTACCTCACTCATCTGGGACCAGCTAGCAGTCAGCTCAACTCAGCTGGGCCGAGTGTTCATGTCCTGGATGGTTGGGCGGTTACTAGGACGGTTATGGTGGTTTGGTTAGATGGTCCGGCCATGGTATGGACGGTCAGTTACAGGGCTTGGCCTTGGCTTCAGGATAGAGAACCGACAGGGACAGGGACATGAGCAGTTGGAGGCAATTGAGGACCGGTTGGGGGCAGTTATTGCCGAATGGTTGCGAAGGAGAGAGAGACACCTTTTCGGTTACAACTCCCACCCCTTCGGCCCCATGGCTGTTTCGACTCCCTCTCTCTATAAATACGGAGCCCTGGATCCAGAATTTGACACAGAATTCTTGAGGGGAACCTCTGCCAAAATCGTGAGAGACAAACCCCAGAAAGAGAAGAGAGAACCGGCGATCCGAGGAGAGAACCAACGAGAGGCTTGGCTGTTCCAGGAGACACCGGATCGTGGGAAGCAAGGCCTGAGGAGATGGATACCAGACAGAGAGACAGAGAGAAGGAAAAAGAGAAGGAGATGGCGCCTGGGGAGAGAACGCCTAAGGTCAGTGGTGTGGACGGCAAGTAATCGGCCCGAGACGGCTGATGATCCGATCGGGCTTGTGGCCGGTTTGCTATGCGCCTACATCTACTCTCTCTATCTCTTTAGATTTGATTGTCCTATGAGATTATTGTGTTCGTTTGTTCTGTTCATATAGGGAAGACTGAACAAGGCCCTGGCCGGTTCAGTATCCAAGTCCTTGGCCGTTGGCCGGACTTTTCATGGTCGGATTTGGATGTTCTAGTGTGTTTTGTTGGAAACTGTTTATGAGAATCTCTTTGTTGGGAGTTATCAGAGATTATTATGGATTTTAATTAGTTTTTGGGAATTTATTTGAGTATGTTGGTTTGGACAGGTTATAGATTCTAAGTAGCCGAACCATGCTTATCTAGACTTGATGTTAGGATATCGGCCTTATGAATGTGCATTGTGTCTTGTGTGGTTTCAGGATCGGACATGGACGTGGTAAGGGAAAGGCACCGTGAAGACTCAGGCCATGAGAAGATGTGTGGTGAATGGGTCATTGTAGATATATGTGACATACTGATAGCCTATTGTGCAACTTGTGAACTTATGTTAGACTAAGTGTGTATAACTTATTAGGACGAACCTAAGAATGATGTATGAATCTCAGTTTATATTTATACAATTGATTTTCCCCTTATGTTTCCTTGTTTAGATTTACTGTATTGAACCTCAGTTGAATTGAATTGAATTTACAAAGATAAGAATTAAAACTTGGTTCACTCGGACTTAGATTGAAAGGATAAGGCCGCAGATCAGTTTGAGCAGCCACAAATTTCCTGTGTGTGCTGACGGACACACACGGACGTCCTTTGTTTGCTGACGGACACCCACGGACGTCCTGTGTGTACTGAACAAACAGCCCACGGGACATCACACACAACCCTTGGTAACTAGTGACCTTTGGCCACTCGTGCCTCTTGGGACATGACCAACCGTTTAGCCCAACAGCCCAGTCTATGGTGCAATTCGAACCGACCAGCATCTAGGTTAGCGGTTTGGTTATGATCGGCCAAGTCTAGGGACGTGTCCCTTGGACTGAACCAACACAACCCTTCGTGTATAATCAGAAAGAAGAGAAATGGCCGGATAGAAACAAGAAGAGGAGAAGCGGTTAGGTCTAATGGACCGATCAGAGCCGCGGTGCGATCACAAGGACCGTCCATTCGGTATGATGGAGCCATAGCCCACCACGTACGTTCTGAACCGTGTCAGGTTTC